>NW_015505728.1:675326-736634 GCF_001515645.1 Sinocyclocheilus grahami | reverse complement strand
ATTTATTTGCAAAAAACGTACAATCAGGCCTTTAGAAGAATACAAGTAGCCTCTCCAATATAATGTGTGTAAGAATAAGAAATATGAGGCTAAGGAAAATCATTTTTATGAATCAGTCTGTTTGAAGTATAGTCTATAAAGGCTAACTGTACTGCAGTCCATCAGACACCTGAGTCAAACAATAACATCTGACACATCATCTGATGCACAATCCATTTAGCTGTTACTGCAGTGGAACAGAAGTGTTCAACAGTGCACTCACTACCAAGCTGTTGTAGTAGCATGCTTTTAACTGGGCTCAGTGTTAATTTATTAGGGAATAGGGATTTGGACCTGGGCTGGTTCAGAAAGCAGGTCAAAGTGAACAAATGTAGTAAATCTTACTGAAATCTCTTGAACACACACTCTTACACACATATCAGTCTACCGAGAGACTGCAAACCTGAATGAGGTGCACATAATATCGACGCAGAATGGCTGAACAAAGCACAGATGATGACCCTTCAGGGAGAGAGACAGCTGCACTGGAGCCAGAGCGACCGTCTGTGTTTGGTCTCCAGAGATACATGAGTCATGAAAGTTCTCAACTCTACATACACTCTTCAAGCTAGGGCATAATCAAATGTGGTAGGTTCAACTCTGAGTGATCAAAAGTGCCATGAAACATACACAAACACACACACACACAGATGATGTTAAATGTGGCATATAATGAGGAATCCATGAACGTGCACAATGAACACATACGGCAACATTCAGAACTCAACTTACACCAAAGTTCAGAGCATTTATTGAAACTAAGCTGCAAAAATGGCTCATTTAGTCTTTTGGGTTGGAAAGTTGGAAGTGAAATAGTCATGAAAAATTTAATTTTGAAAACTGGTAAAAAAAAAAAAAAATTTTAAAAACACTTCAATATCGACATAAAATTTGAAATTATATTTTAACCACAATGCTCATCAAGTCTCAGACAGACCTTTTTTTTTTTTTACTTTTTTTTTCTTCTGGTTTTAAACTGAATTCTGATAAATAATTTCTTAAGCCTTATATACACTAAAATTTAAGAAAAGACGATGATATGATCTCAATAGGAAAGTCAAAATGGTATATGTTGTATGAAATAAATATCATCATTAATTACATTAAAAATCAAAATATGGGTCAAAGACGAAAAAAGGTTTAAGCATAAATACAATAAGTGTAATACTGCTTTAAATTGTTTTCTGTTTAATTTAATTGCAATTTTGTTTTTCTGAGCAAAAAAATAAATTATAAATTTTTCCCTGATTTACAGAAGAGATCCACTAAAATGTCATTCAGTGTAACTGTCAAATCCGGGACAAAGAGGCAAACAGACAGGTTAACGTAAGTCGGGGAGTTTATTCAAAGGAACTTAGGAGTAGCTTCCAAAAGAAAAGAATCAATTTAGGAATAAATGGAAGCAGAGAACACAGTCTTATCTGGGGTTGGCACTTTGGTCTTCCGGCCGAGAACTGAGGAATCCGAGGCTTGACAGGCAGATCGGGAGGCAAGGAACCCACAAAGAGAAGCTTGTAACTTTGAGACCAGCTGACGAGTGACTGAGGTGAGTGAGTATTTGACTGGTGTGGTAAGTGGGTGCAGGTGTCCTGATTCGGGCTGGTGAAGCAGGTGTTTCCATGACAGTAACATTCTTGTAAGCCATATTTACAACAAAAATCAATTTATGACACATTAAAAGACTAATTACTTTTACCCCAAATACTAATTAGTTGTAATTTTAAATTTTTTAAAATTTGCCACTATCCTAGGTTTTGCCCATTTGTCAGTAAGAATGTTTTACTCATTTAAAACACAATCAAATTTAATATGCTCCCTTATTCTTTTATATATTTTAATATGTACACGTCAGAATAAGCATATTATTTGAATTTTTACATAAATATTGTGTTACATTGAATGACAATGTAACATTATGTCAACCTAATTTTGACCAAAACCAAAAACTTATTTGAAACCTTAAAAGTAGACACTTTACTTACATTTAATGTGCTTTCAATGGACATAAAATCACTTT
Organism: Sinocyclocheilus grahami; assembly: GCF_001515645.1. NCBI lineage: Eukaryota > Metazoa > Chordata > Actinopteri > Cypriniformes > Cyprinidae > Sinocyclocheilus > Sinocyclocheilus grahami. Next base: position 734,578 of record NW_015505728.1, on the reverse strand, counting down.
TGTAAATTTATTTTAATGCGGACATCTTAATGTCTTTGACCCATATATCATTTTGTTTGTTATAATGAAAAAACACCGAGGAGAAAAAGAAAACAGGTATGACAACCTCAAAATCACAAGCATTCTTAAAATAATACATTAAATGATAAAGTAGACATTATTATTAATTTTATCTGTAAAGTATATCTGTAAAGTAAAAAGATTTCAGATTTGTTTGAAAGAGAACAGATGCAAATATACACTCTAGAGTTGATGCAGCTTTTAGATATTTTAGAATATGAATCTAATGAAAGGTTCTGACATTATTAAACATGCACATGCTTTTCGAGTTTTCAGACTGTCCCTGTCCGCTTCAGTGGCCCTCAGTAGACATATTATGTCATTAAGGCACAGACAGGCACAGCACTCTTACCCAGTCTCACCCTTGGGCAAACACTGGCAGTGGCCGCCACATGCCCGGTCACTCAACCCTGAGATACTGTGGCTCATGTCACTGTCTCTTAGACCTGTTCCATGAGTGCCTATGCTGGGGAGACGCCGCTAGGGGTGAGGGAGCATTTGGGCCCAGACAGATTCAGGCCATGGCAGAGGTCGCTCCTCAGGGTGTCCTGAGTGCCCTGAAATGAACTCCAAAGACATTTTCAGGAGGACCAGACAAACTACTGACAAACTTAAAAAGTGACGATGATTGAATGGTTGATTTTCAGTATTTTTAGTCATTGCTCACAAGGGGTCCCAATCTACATTTTTGTCTAAAATGACATTTGTCACTTTTGTTTAGATTTTGTCTAAAATATCAAATAGATAAATTTATGTAGTTTTAACCTTTGTAATTAATTTTGAATCAAATTAATTGTAATTGCTATTGTACTTTTAAAATCAAGGTCGTTTACACTGTATTAGGTTAATATCATTAACAATATAATAAAAAAATAATTATGACTGTTCTGATAGGGAAAAAAACATTATTAATAAAGGGGTCATATGATGCGATTTCAATTTTTCCTTTCTCTTTGGAGTGTTACAAGCTCTTGGTGCATAAAGAAGATCTGTAAAGTTGCAAAGACTAAAGTCTCAAATCCAAAGAGATATTCTTTCTAACAGTTCAGAGTCAGCCACACCTACCTATAACGGCTCGTTCTAACACGCCACCACATATCTACCACACTATGTGGGAAGATTTGCATAACGCCGCCCAAATGTAACTTTTATTCTCACTGTAGTTTTGTTGACGCTGCAGCCATGTCGTGAAGACGCTGTGTGCTACGTTGTGAAAGCGAAACTACTTTGTTTGGTCTTCCAAAAGAGGACGATATCCACTTCGTCATGCCTAGAGCTGATCTGTGCTGGTCGCTGAGGGAATACATCAACTTTCACCGTGGACGAAGCAGAGTCCTGCCCAGGTTCGTCATATGTGGTTGCCGCTCATTCGTTGGATGACCCCGCCACCTCCGCTCACTCTAGCCCGGCCTCAGCTCACTCTAACTCGGGCTTCCCCTCACGCTAGGCTGCTGTGTTTTTCTTTGTGAAAGCGAAACTACACAGCATCAACAGTATGTGAGGGGCATAACATTTCCGTTTCACGCTTGAGGTATTAGCCCAATCACAACGCATTGGATAGCTGGCCAATCACAGCACACCTCACTTTTTCAGACTGATGAGCTTTGTAAAAATTGATGCGTTTTAAAAAGGCGGGGCATAAAGGTGAAACAATAATGTACAGTATGTGGAAAATAATGTGTTTTTTTTTTACTTTAAACAGCATAAACACATCTCATTACACCAAATACACAAAATAATGTTCTTTTTAGCAGCATCATATGACCCCTTTAAAGCAGCACTATGTAACGTTTGGCGCTCTACCGGTTAATAAACAGAACTGCACACATCCCGCGGAAGAACATTCCAACCGGAGCTACTTCTCTAAGTTTATGTCTATGGCGATTCACGCAGGTATGTGTTACTCCGCAGCGGTGACGACCCGACCAGGCTAGAATAGTCCAAATATAAGTACATATTATAAGTGTACCGTAGTGATTCGGAATAAGACAAAAACGCGGTTTGGAAGATGAATTCATGATGTACTCGCTCATTATATCCATTCTGCTAATTTTTAACACAGAAAAAGTTACATAGTGCTGCTTTAACATTACTAACATTATCTATTCAATCTCTGACCTTTAGAATTAATTTAGAATAAAATTAACTTTTTAATAATGTACTTTTAAATTCAACATGAAATCAAAGTTTTATACACTGTGTTAAAAAAATATAACTGTTAAATATATTTTGATGAAAAAACGCCACTAACATTATAAAGGACTTAACTGGACTTAAGTTAAGTCCTTAACTGGACATATAAAGGACTTAAAATATATTCTATAATATTATAATATTATAAAATAATACACCCTCAATAGAAATGTTATCAAATAAATTCTTCAAAAAACCTATTTAAAACATTTTTAATACACAAAATTATGATTTTTAAAAAGCATCATATGACCCCTTTAAAAACATATAAATTATAATAATAGGCTATGTAAAGATTTTCCCAGTTTTCCCCAATACATTCATTTCATGATAGAAAAAATCCAGCCCTGTCCAACATTTTTCCTTGAAATCTTAAACACTGTCTCTAACTCCACAAACAAACCAATTATTCCAATGTCACTTAAAGTCCTTCCTCACAGTTTCTCACTGCAGTCTCCCACCCCAGAAACCTCACAATCACCCACTCCTCTGGCTGATGAAATCCTTTTCTCTGCACTGCTGCACTCTGCCACAAGCCAGACATAAACATGTCACTCCAACACGCAGCCTACACCCTGGTCATTACTGCAAGCTTGCATGAAATGCCCTAAAAACACAAGGGGTGTTTACATCACGAGCCTGTCCCCATAGTCCCAGCTGAACTCCATTCAACCCGGAAAACAAACCACCCTGGTGCATATCTGTATGTGCATTTATGTGTGTATTTAATTTTGAAGTTTCCACAATCCCAGAATGCAATCCAGTTGTTCTACAACCTACTTTAAAATCCAAGAATTCCAAAACAGAGTTCTGTAATAGGCCAGTCTATCAAGCATTTCCCTAAGGGAAGCAAAATACTAAACACTGTCACACAAATATCACATTACTTATTTACTTAATGCCATTTGATAGTATTAAAATGTATATATTTAAATTTGAATTCATATTTAAACTACCGTTCAAAAGTTTGGGGTCAATATGATTTAATTTTTTTGAAAAAGTCTGCATTTATTTGATCAAAAATAAATAAATATATATATATATATCGATGCATCCTTGATAAAAGTATTAATTTGTTTTAAAAAATCTTACTGACCCACACTTTTGAACGTTAGTGTATATATTAATGAAAAAACATTAATAATGTAACATAAAATTAAAAACATTGTGATAAATGATACATTTACTATATATCATGACTGTATAACTATAATGTACATTCTAATTAAGACTGTCAATTTAACAATTAATAATTAAAAAAAATATGTTTAAAAAATATGTAATTAATTGAATTTACCTGCCATATGATGTTTTTTTTATTAATATTTACTGACGGCACTAATATTAATTTATAAGAAATAACTAGCTATGGTCTGATGACAGGTAACATGAGTGATAATGTAATGTCATAATTTTGATAAAAAAAGAAATAAAGAGAAAATCAAATGAAATATTTTATGTAAAGAATGTTCTATCAAATGTTGCTAGTTTAGATAATAAAATGAATACATAATAGGAGGTAAAGTTTTGGAGCAAGTTTTGTTCCTTGTCATGAGAATAAATGCCATGTCATAAGAATACATTACCTTCTAGTCAGGCATGGAACAAGTCAATCTAAGACAAGTGAACTGGCCCAACAGCTATGTGCAGCCATTAGTATGAACACAGTGAATTGATACATGCGGACACAAGGCAATAGTGATGAGTGCGAGACACAGTAAAACACACTTGAAAGGACAGTGTGCCCACAGGGGACAGAATCGACCCTGAAGGAGCAGAACAACAGCAAGAAAGACAGATGGAGAGGGGAAAAGAGAGTGGATAGTTGGCTATTAGCATAAGCTGTGGTGAAATCAGGATGAATTGTGAGCATTTGGACTTGCCTGGCCCCCCTTGGGCTGGTACTTGATGTTGTCAATAGAACCGATCTTGGATTTGACGTTCTTGAGGTCAGGCAGTGGCTGGTTAATGATGCGCAGCTGTTTGGGTGTAGTCGCCGGGGATTTTGGAGGTGTTCGGATGATGGCCACTCTCTTTTCCTGGGACAGCAGGCTGAGAGATTTGGGGGTGCCTGGAGTGTGGGGTGTGCCTGGAGTACGGCAGGAGTAGCTGGGAGGGGTTCCAGGGGTGATGGCTGTGGACCCGGGTGTGCGGGGTGTGGAGGTGCCACTGCGGGCCGAGCGGGACCGAGCAGTCTCTACGCCTTCAGTGGAAACACAAATGATCCGTTTAAATGCTAGGAATTAGGAAGTGCAACATCAGCAAACAAATATGAAGATGACTTAAAATACATAAAAGATCAAATACACAGTGGAGTCCATTGGTGAAAATGCTGCTGTTTTGCTTTTTTCTAATTTCATACTTTTTATTTCTTTCAAGTTTTATTACCAGCATTACAATTTAAGAGAAAACAACCGCAACACTGCATTAGATACTGAAACTTGTTTTCAGAAAGTTTTTTTAATATACATTAATATACCATACAGTTTTAAATATATATTATTTCTTTTATTCAGCAAGGATCCACGAAACTGATCGAAATTGACAGTAAAGATATTTTTTAAAGTTACTTAAAAAAAAATCTACTTAACTTTCATTAAAGAACCCTGGAAAAAGCATCAACATTCTGACAAAAATATTAAGCAGCACAACTCTTTTCATTATTAATAATAAGAAATGTTTGTTGAGCACCAAATCAGCATATTAGAATGATTTCTCAAGGATCATGTGATATTTTAAAATACATTTAAATAGAAAATAGTTACTTTAAATAGTAATAATATTTCCCAATATTACAGTTTTTATTCTATTTTTGATCAAATACATGTGGACCTGCTGAGCATAAAAGGCTTCTTTCAAAAACCCAGAGACTACACATTTTTAAATAAATATTATATTTAATATAAAAAAATGCAAATATTATATTTAATATTTGGTCTTACTACAGATTTTTTCACTTGCTTTGTATAAATTAAAAAATGTTATATACCGTATTGACCCGAATATAAGACAATGTTTTTTTCTTGGAAATACATCTGAAAAAACGCGGTCGTCTTATATTCAGGGTCTAGACTTTGACATGTCAATAATACACCCACAACAATAGGTGGCGCCAAATACGCATAAAACGAGTGTGCCATGAAATACGTAATGTAATGCGTGTAGTAAAGATCGCGAGTAATAACAAAAGAAAAAGAAAACCTTACAGCTGCATGAGTCGTGACTGTCATGTTAGCCCGATGGGACCAAACTCCATTTGTGATTTTAAAACGTAAAACAGTACCCAGATTTGAAGACTACAGTAAGATTTAACTTCTACTGTTAATAAGATTTTGGTAGGCTACTATTAGATGGGTAGCCTAAATGTCCTAATTCATGTTATTCATTTGTATATTTTTTAAATGTGATTGTTGGTACATTTTACCAGTGTTTACCATACTTTCAAAACAAAAATTAAAATAGGAAAAATATGCAATATGAAAATAATTGAAGACAAAATGTGTTTTACTGAGAAAAAACAAGATTTGGTTTTTAAAAAGCCGTTTCCAAAAGGTACATCTGGAAAAAGGGGGGTCGTCTTATATTTGGGCCAATACGGTAATTAAAAACTTACGCAATGTTGCTTCTCAAGCAAGTGTGTATTGTTTTAAAGATTTTTAGATCGTTTTACTGGAAAACAAGTGTGTTGTGTTTTTTTCAGACTTTTGGTCCCCACTGTAGATGATGATGTATACAAAAATTTTTGATGGACTTGAAATGGCACAAACACATAGTGTAGAACAGTGTTTATACTCATATGCATAATGAAAAAGGCAAGTGTAGACAAAAAAGTGGAGGCAAAATATCCTTATGTATAACAGTGCCTATGAAAATCATTCACCCTTTTTGAATTAGTTACATGAGTGAAACATTGTGGTTTCAATGCTGTAACTAAATGTGCATTGGAGATGAATAACTTTTAAAGGGGTCATATGATGCGATTTCAAGTTTTCCTTTCTCTTTGGAGTGTTACATGCTGTTCGTGAATAGATAAGATCCCTAAAGTTGCAAAGACTAAAGTCTCAAACCCAAAGAGATATTCTTTGTAAAAGTTAAGACTGTTCCATGCCCTCCTAAAACGCCTCGTTTAGACACGCCCCAACATGTCTACGTCAAGATGTTGGAAGATTTGCAGAACGCCGCCCAAATGTTCACGCAAAGAAAGAAGGCGTAACTTTATTGGTGCTGCCGCCACCATGTTGTGAAGACGCTGTGTGTTTTGTTGCGATAGCGAAAATACTTTGTTTGGCCTTCCAAAAGAGGACACGGCTAGAAATCAATGGTTAAGTTGTATTTACAACCCAAATATTCAGATGTGTGCAGCGCATTTTATGGAGGACTGTTTCCTGGTAGAGTAGACTACAATGCCGGCTGTTCTAACTCAAGTAACGTCTAATGTCTGTAAGTACGTTTTCATATTTAAAGGATTTGCCACTGATGATTCAAACGCGAGTTTTGAGCAGTGTACAGTAGCGCTTGTTTGTAATTTCTCCGATCACAAATGCAGACATATGGTTTTATGTTTACGCGGCGCGATGCAACGCAACGCGTAAAAAGACAATATAAGTCATTATAATCCGTAATTATGTCCCCACTGGATGCAACGAATACCTAGTTTATAATGGGTTTTATTGGTTTTGTCTCGTCGCTCCGGCAGAACAGGGCATCACAGTATGGTAGGGGCGTAACATTTCCGTCACACGCTTGAGGTATTCGGCCAATCACAACGCACTGGATAGCTGGCCAATCAGCGTACACCTCGCTTTTCAGACCGATGAGCTTTGTAAAAATCGATGCGTTTCAGAAAGGCGGGGCATAGAGGAGAAACAATAATGTACAGTGTGTGGAAAATAATGTGTTTTTTTAACCTTAAACCACATGAACACATTTCATTACACCAAATACACAAAATAATGTTCTTTTTAGCAGCATCATATGACCCCTTTAATGGCACTGTATTTTTTATGGTGATTGTATCCCTGCACAGGACAGCAGGTATGAAAGACCGACAACAAACAGGGTGAAACATTAGGGACTGATACTCTATACCTGTCATACTATGAGACCTGCCTGTCCTGTGCTCTGCTTTGACTTCAGTACGGAATGCTACAGGAGCAGGGGAAGAGAGGAGTGAGTATATAGTGAGTATGAGTTAAAGAAAGTCCGTAGATACGGAAGCAGAGATTGAACGTGTCCTAAAATATATCCGAATATGTCCAAAAAGCTTTAAATAAAGACTTCAGATTCTTCAGGCACCTAAAAAAACAGTTTAGATTAGTGCTTCTTTCATTAATTTTGCAGTGCATACTGGCTTTTTGTGAAAGAATATGCAAATAAAAACCATGCAATATTGATAAAATGACTTATCAAATATAATAGTATAATCAAAATCAGTGATAAAGTCTGATCATTGTCAAATATTATTACATTATGTGGTTGTACTGTACTTGTATTTAAAAAATATATTTTTTATTTTATAAGCCACGTACGTTACTTCAGTATTGTGTTATAGATGTCAGGATGTGCATTAATAAACCTTGTTAAGTACAAAAAAAAAAAGTAAGTTTCTTTGTCACAGTAATTTGTCTCAAACAAAATCAAATCAAAAATGGTCTGATTCAATAGAAATAAAAAAATCACTATTTTTATTTCTATCTATAGAGATAGAATCAATAAAAAAATATAGAGATTTTACAGGTACATGAGAATGCCTCTTACATGTGGGCCTGCGTGGTGCTGTGGACCCAGAGCTGGTAATGGAAGTGGAGCTCTCCTCATGATCAGCCATGTGTGGGCGGCGAGTTAGTATGGATGCTGGCCGTGGAAGGGATGACCTTTTCTCTGGGCTCCGAGAACCACCATCCTGAGGACAAAGTCATTAATCCTGTTAGAATCATGGTGAACTTATGGGATAGTTCATAGGAATGGGATAGTTCACCCCCGAATTAAAATTTACTCCCCCTCGTGTCATTATTTGGAATTTAGCATTATTTCTTCCAATTAACTCAATGTTATGGAAAATACCTCTCTATAATTCATAACACTTCAACAAATCATTCAGATTTCCAACAACATGAGGTGAGAAAATCATAAACAAATTTTAGGATGGCTTCCTCTTTGGAAAGTTCTAGATTAGTTAGTAATGTTCAGAAGCAAATAGTTTTCCAAAACATCTTGCTCCCTGCTTACCTTTACAGCATATGAATTTAGCGATACTTGTGGGCCCGCTGAGGAAGGGCGGGGCTCATAAAGATCTGCCTCCACCAACGGGCTCCTTTTATTGGAGGAGCTGGCCGAGTTCGGCCGGGCTGGCAGCAAAGCCTCTGCCCGAATTTTAGAAGTGGGGATCTTTGTTAGTGTTGTGGGATTGGAGGTCTATGATGAGAGGAACACGGACAGATGAACCATTCATGCACAGTGAAAATGAAACCAAAAACATGAGCAGAAAATGATATGAAAATCAGCATGGCAGCATGTTTAACCAAACGAAATGAGCAACATCTGACCACACATTTGGGGATACAAGGGCATTTACCAGAATGCAAAACCACTCAGGAATGAAAAATAAACAAGCATAAAAAGAAGAAAACGTGCATGGACCATTAAACTGCTTGAGGGGGCACTATGTCTCAATTTAAGGTTAAAGGAAATGAGGCAAATAGGTCATGCAAACTTGTAAAACAAACACAAAACAGATATGAGATGCGATGAACAGGCAATACAAAGAGTGGAAACCAGGGAGGCATCTGAGGTGCAAAGAGGCTATACTGTATGTACTGTATATATTGAATTCATTTCAATTCATCATTGTTACCACAAAAAATATGGCGTAACTAATGACAAAATGAACAAGAGGACCGAGTGTAGTTGTCAATGTAATTTGATGTGTGACATGTTCTGAAGTTGATTTAAAAAAAAGTTCACCAAAATAGCCTTTCATTATTAATAATTGCTGTTATTTCTTAGTACTTGAGCTGATCTCTAGTATATAGACTGGACTATCTATTGACAACCTATTTTAATTGGGATCATCATATTTGTATATGATTGAAATCTAATGTGATGCTTACAGATGCTCTGTCTCTAGAGTGCCTGGCCACACTGAAGGGCAGTCGACCATCTGCAGACACTGCAAAGATAAAGAGAAAAAGAGAGGCTGAGGATGATAAAGAGAAGAAATGCATACTGTGACCATGACCATTGAGTTATATGCTCTTCAATGAAAATAAAACAAACTGAACATTACACACAAGCAAATACACAGCAAATGCAAACTTGTATACAAAAGCAGCCACATGTGCTTCACATATAGTACGATTTTTCTTTTAAAAAAGCCTTTTTATACTTATTTTACACTTATTTTGTAAAACTGAAGTGTGCAATGTGACAGCTATGGCTTGTCGAACAGATAGTCCTGCCTCAAACAGGAGTTATGTTGAGTTAATGTTGCTAAGTGAGCTGGTCAGATGATCCAACTAACAAAAGAAAATGTTCTGAAAGTGCCACAGAACCACAGTGTTTAACTTTTCAAGCAAATCAACATACAAATTGCTTACTTCTAGTTGTCCCTGAATATTAAACTGGGACTTTTGATTCACTTATGTTTTTAAGACTTAACCACCACCCGGTTATTTTTTTAAATGCCCAAGCCAAGGTACTTCTAATTGGGCTATTTAGGATCAAAAATGAAACTGACCATTACCCACAGCTAAATATTTTGTAGCTACTGGAAAGCTCTGCTCTGAAACTACTTGGCACAGAATAACAGAGAATTTGAAAATGAACTGTATTACATAAAAGGCTGTTCAGTAGCGTCCAATTGGGGCATTGCAGCAATGTATGAGATGTCCAACATAAATTCAAGCACAGTTCCCAGAAATCTAACAGTGGAACTTCATTATGGCGCCGCGAGTTCCTTTCCTCCAGATTTCTCTTAACTGAGCGCCCAGAACTTACTCAAACCACCAGTTGCCTTTGTTACCAGTGCAATTGGTCCCTGAATGTTGTATACAACCGAATACAAATGTTACAAAAGGAGAGGAAATAGTGATTACTCTATGCTGCACCTCATAAACTGTCTAACACATTTAAGTCAAAAGGATATCCTTTAAAATGAACCCACAGACAAACACACAAAGTGATTGGATGCACCACATTTTCACAATATTCAATAAGCAGTGCCACTTTGAAAAGAAAACAAAGTGTGAATAAACACGGAAACTGAGAGAACACATGCAGACAACAAAAAGAAAGGTCAAGCTATAAGAAAATGAAAACATTATATGCAAAACAATTGAATAAAACACCAGTGAGCCTCATTACAAACACTGCATGAACATACAACTTGCGTAACTCATACAATTTGCTATGTAAAATACATCAAAAGAAAAACAAATCAAATAGACAAGCATCACTCTTAAAACAACATGCCAATGCCCATGTTTGCCAGCCACATTGCAAACAGCTTGTGACAGAGATCACCTGTGGGTTTCCGCTTAACACACGCGTGATGTTGGGTAGGTCTAGGGTGCCTTACGGTAGCCTTTAAAACACTCTTCCGGGAAGGAGAGCATGTCTGAATATCATATTTTTTTGTGAGCTCAGCCTTCTTAATCACAGCTACAAGAGGGAGACACAGAATCACACAACAGCAGTACAACTCAGGACGATAGGAGATACAGTCAAATAAAGTTTCACTAAAACACTAATTTAACAAAGATGTAATGAAAAAAGCAAATGTGATGAAATTTATTTGAAATTCAGAATAATCTAACTATTGTAAAATCACATGCACTTCATAGGTTTAGTTAAATCTGACACTCTGTTTTCTCAAAAATAATAATAAAATTAAAATAATACAAAGTTTTGGATTTTATACATGACATCTAATCACAGTGGAAATAAACATTAAGATTTAAACATTCAATTTTGTTGAAAAATGTGAAGGGAAAATGTCATACTGAAAAAAATAATACAGAATATACAAACAAAACAAAACAAAACACAATGTCACTTCCAGCAACAAAAACCTTTTTTCTTCTTCATCTCATCCTTCTGGATGGGTACCGACTCTTTGCGAACAGGTTTGCGTTCAGGGGTGGTGATTCGTCCTTTGGTCCTGCTGCCTTTAGCCCTCTGTTTCGCTGGTTTCTCCGCGGGTGGTTTTTTGACAGGGCTCATCACTCTTGGTAGAGGCTCAATTTTCTCTGTGGCCATGCTCTTATCATCATCTACAGAGTACATGAGGTGAAACAGGCAAGCTACTCTTATACCAGGCTGTAAACATGCATTTACTTGAAATCCAACATGGCCCTCACAGAAACTTAAAATTCTGTACTGCTGTATACTGGCAAGCCAACTAATATACAACTGTTACCTAAAAAGATAGGAAACAAGTTAACTTCAAGACAATTCTGAAAGGTTTCGTCATTTGCTGAGCAAATTTCATGCAAAACAGATATTAAAATCACACCTTGAGTATCCACCCAGGAGCTGTCTAAGATAGAGTCATCAATGGTAGTTTCATCTTTGTAGTCATCGTAGCTTTGGTTTGGGGCCTCACTCTCTGGTACTTTTATCTCTTTAGCTGGACATACAGGAGGCTCTACAGGCTCTGGAACATCTACGGCTTCCTCCAAACTAGGAGCCTCCATCTCTACTTCCTGTGCCATTTCCACAGACTCCTCCTCCTCTTCTTTCTCTTGGAGGAGCTGTGGATGTTCCTTCTCAGGTGGAGCTGAGAAGCGTACACTGTGTCCAGAGACTTCGCTCTCATCAATGGTCTGCACTACTGTAATAAAGTCATCTTCCACTGTCACTACTGACTCAATCGCTGCTCTAGGCTCAGCAGTGTCTTCTGCAGCTTTGGCCCCTTCCAAGATTTCCTCATCTTCCACTTCTTCTTTCTCAACCAGTTTTTCCTCCTCTTTTTCAACCACAACCTCATCTGGTTCAGCTGTATCTACCACCGGCTTCTCTTCCACATTAAGTGCTGGTTTTGGTTCTGGCATGACCTCATCAGGCTCCTCAGCAAGCTCCACCTCTTCCTCTACTTCTTGAGTCACTGTGGTGTCAAGAGGAGCCTCGTCTGTCTTGGAAGGAGCTGGCTGAGGTTTCTCCTCAGCAACTTTCTCTTTGAGGGGCTGTACTGAGTCTTTCTGCTTTACCTCCTGCTCAGAAGGTCTCTCCTCTCTAAAATATTTCTCAAAAGACCCAACAGGAGATAATCTATTAGGATCTGTTTTAAGAGCTTCTTTCTCACCTGGTGATCTAGGTTTTTCAGTGTCACTAACATGCATTTTCTCCTCATCAGTAGCACTTTCTACAGAAGATGCTGGGGATGGTCTGATGGGCCGAGCAATTCTGTCCTTTGCAGCTCCAGTGAGCTGGTATACATCCTCTGCATCTACCTCTTCATAAGCTTCCTGATGCACAAGGTCTGGTTTATTCTTCACCTTCTCCCTGAGTTCCTGGAGCTCCCGTTCCTCCTCTACACTCAAAGGCCGGTCCTCCATCTCCAATTTGCGAATTTGCCTCTCATAGTCAGCTATTTCAGCTTCGGTTTCAGCTGCAAGTTTGGAACCTGCATCAAGATCAGGCTTTGCGTCTTCCAGAGTTACCGTCACCTTCGGCGTGATAAAGGTTTCAGCTTGTTTGTCTAACTGTCCTTTCTCATTATCAGGTAAAGTTGGACTCTTAGTTTCTTCCAAATGTTCAGTCTTCAAAAGATCAGACTCCTCTTGCTTAGTCTCTACAGGAGTTTTTTCAGAAGGTGTATTTTCAATTTCAAAGGATTCTTCATTCTTCGGCTTTTCTTCTTCTGGTTTTGCCTGTGGTGTAACAACCTCTGTTGGTTTCAGATCTTCAGTCGATGGACATTCCTGTTGTCCAAATGCAACAAGACCAGTTTCCTTCTCCTCTGATATCACAGTGTTGAAGATTTGAGGAGATGAGTCCATTGGACTGTGCACATCCGCAGGCGACGGCATGGGACCAGAGTATTCACTAAAAACACAATATCCTTGCTCCTCCAACTGCATTTCTCTCTTTGTAGCCATCTGGCCCTGGTCACCTTTGAACAAATGTGCAAAAGAATCACTTACTAGAGAAGACATGTCCATTGGGACAGACTTCCTTCTCATAATCTCTGGGTCAGTGTTGTCAGATGTCAACCTTGATCGAGTACCTGCCAAGTCCAGCATTTCAGGCAAGTCTGGGGCCATGACGGTGCCATTCTTATAACAGCTCTTAGCTTGGACAGGGGATTCTGGAGACTCTGACTGTGGACTTGTCTTTACATCAGTGACTGTTGCCTGGGGAGGTGAAGATGATGGAGTTGTGGTAGAGGCAGTTGTCTCCAGGATCAGTGGTGGAAACTGAGGGACCTTCTCTACTGAGGGAGTGGTGACAGGAAGGTAATCGGCAGATTCGTCAAGGCTTCCACTAGTATGAGACATGATGTCAGTGGCTAACGGAGAGAAGTTTCTTGGATGTCCTTGGGCATCACCATGATCCATTGCACCAATGCTAATATTTAAAGAGTAACTTCGTTGCTCTAGTGCTAGTTTTCCAGGAGACAGTCTGCAGTCATCTCTTCTGTCTACAGGTAAAGCACTGTGTAGTGTGTCTGGGCTACTTTTCTGAAGATCTGGTTGGACTTCCAAAGAGTGTGTTTGGGCCAAGGTGCTGTAACTGATTTCAGGAAGTGGTAGGTCACCAACAGAGTCCTTCTGTTCTTCTGATTTAGTACTCAGTTCATAATACCCTTCTCCTTGAGACCCAGAGGCATCTGTCTTAATTGTAGTGGTTTCAAAATAAGCAGACATCCCAGATTTGTCCTTCATGTCCCCCTCTGTTGTTATTTCCATTTGTTTGTCTTCAATTTGCCCTGGTTTGACCTCATGGATATTGCTGGAGTCACACGTTTCAGTTGAAGGCTGTTTCACAGCACCACTTTGTACATCAGGCTTTTCAGTTGGAGTCTCGCAAGGTTCTTTGGCATGACCGTGGTCACTTGGAGGCACTTCAAAATCCTCCATGGGGCATGTTCGAGCAAAGGGGCTTTCTGGCATATCTGTGTCTCTGGCAAGGCTCTGGTAAGATGGGAGTTCATCATCTAGATGCATTGCAGATTCAGTGAAGTCCATGCCAATGGGATCTGTCCTTTCACTGTCTGGTCGCTCTGCTTCCATCTTCACAGCTGAAAGCAAATCTCAAGTAGTCTGCATTGTATAGTATTATTAATCATTCAAAGTACAATATGTTTGCCAGGCCAACCACCCACAAACAGGCAAAGCTCTTGGTCAAATGAACGTCCACTTTCAAATAGCAGCAGCCGATGAGACACACATACCAATTCAGTGATGGAGTGATGGCATGGATATGACAGGACCAGCATGCAGACCCAGAACATTTAATGTTGCGTGGATGAGGTCCAGTAAATGAGGATGAAATATCCAAGGAAGTGGTCCGAACACGATACTGACATCATTACACCAGCAGCAAGATGGAATAGCTGATCTAAAAACTTCTGCCAAATACATATTCAGAGATTATGGAAAATGGATAGTGATTTTCAAATAACCAGATATTACACATACACATGTGGCTATAATTGCCTTAAATTGCCGCTGAAATAATACAGGGTTTTTAATTATTCAAAATTGTTTAGCATTTTGCATAATAAAAGGAATAAAAAACACTTATGTAAACCATGAGAAATGACAACGCTTTGGAAAAAATAAAATAAAATGAAAATGAAACACAATTTAAATTAAATCAACAAGCTTAGCTTTTCAAAAGCCTTTGAAAATGAAGCATAACACAGTATCACAATATCACAAAAACAGAGGATTCTCATAGAATCCCACAGATGTTTGTTGGAGCATGCAGCAAAAATCACCCACAAACTGGCAATGTAGCTGGCAAATAAAAATTAACTGAGCAATGGATAACAATATATGGAAGCGGTCGACCTGGCAGCAGTAGCATCAATAGAGAAACAAGCAGTAAATTTCAGAAAAAGCTTAATCAGATAGCTAGCAGATGGCAGCTGCTCTGGGAAAAGCTTTAAGTAGAAAGACATTGACAGACAGACACACAGCTCTGGCCACAGAAGCTGGTCACCATCAAGCCTGTGTTGCCTTGCAGCATCAGCAGATAGAGGAGATATTTGAGCCATCCACCCACATTCCCTCAGAAAGCTTTCACGATGCTTTCGCTTTGCTTTTTTTGTTGTTGTTGTTGGGAGAGAGAAACATGCAGGTTGTGAGAAGGATGGACACACCTTCTGCAGGGCTTTCTTGCCCCCCTGCTTCCTCAGCGCTCCCATTAGTGGCCTCGTCGGCAGCAATAGCTGCCTGTGTGTGAACCTCAGCCTGCAGACCGGGCAGAGCCTGGGCCTCGCCTATGACCTCTGCCCGCTCTAGGAGCTCAGATGGGGGTTCCTGCTCAGGCTCCTCCCCACTCCACTGCTCCTCCTCCTCCTCCTCATCCTCTAGAGCTGCTGCTGTTGCTGCGGCTTCTGAAGTCTCCTCCTCTTCCTCCTCCGCAGCTGAGAGACTCTCTATGGTCTCCTCTTCTTCATAGAGAGGGAGACAAGTGGAAACATCAAGACTATAGACAACACAGACTTGGGTTATTTGGGAATAAACAGGTGGGACACTTTCAGCTCTATCAGTTATGAGGACATATCTAATGCAGTTTATGGCTTTTGTAAAATGTATATGTGGAGTTTTCTCTGACCTTGAGTATATGAAGTAGTGGTAGATAGAGGTGAATAAGGAAGATGTTCATGCACATCAAACAAGATTCTTGATTCTGATCAAAAATCTGATTCTGCACATACTGTACTTGTTTTAGAATTTTATTTTTAAAATAAACAGAGGTAACTGATTATTTTCTCACAATTACAAAGAACCATTTATTGTAATGTATTTGACTAAAAAACAATCAGTTTTAATCACTCCGCTTGTCTGTTTTACTCTGTGACATACATCAGTTGATTTCACTTTGGCTTCGTTTAGAATAATTTTCATTAGAAGAGCAAAATTAAACAAAATACTGGCCATATTGTGGCTAAAATGAAACTGGTTTTCAGAACTGCTTCCTACATCCAATAAAATCATGCTGATATTCAACAGAAAACCAATCTTGCTTCTGTGATGGTGCTTAAATCAGTTTTTCAGACAATATGCAATGGCGGTTGGTTCCCTAAAGGCTGAAAAAAGAAAAATTCTAAAAACTCTAAAGAACCAGATTATTCATTTCCAAATATGTACCTCTCAGTTACATTATTAATGCTTATTTCAAAAGTTTATGACAAATAGTCTACATCAGCTCCTTCATTTGTTCAATTTTATTCTTGAACATGAAAATATGACTTGCACACAACACACTTGCACACAATGCTGTGAGCATCTGCATTGTCTCTGTTAACTGAGACTGAACGAAACGAACAGCGACATAATAATGCCAGTCAGGGAGTTATTGAGATGTCAGTATGAATGTGAAACCGGGGATGCAGAATTCTTGTTCAGAACAAAGCTTATGATGTAGTTCCTTCTCAGAGAGAGAGAGAGGGAGACAGAGAGAAAGAGAGATAAGGAACAGCAACCGTCTCTGCTGGGAGCCAGGCTAGATATGGAGACACAGACCACACCAGGTCATATCTCAGCAGGATGCTGCAGTGGAACGAGGGATGAGAGAAGAGAGAGTGCATGAGGGAGAGAAAAAGGGAGAGGAGGACAACTGGCAGCAAACTCAATGTCAAAAGTTTTAAAGGATTTAATGATTCTAATTCCACTTAATGATCCCGTTAATGGATTATTTTAGTACTTTAAAGGAAGCAACACAACCTACTTTTAAAACTAAAAGTATTAATGAAATAAAATAAATGTGAAAAATAAATTAAAGCTGAATAGAAATATAAAAAACTAATAAAAATGGCCAAAGCATGTAACAAAACTAAAATTAATAAGCTAATTCAAAATATGATTAAATAAGATAACAGTATATCAATAATACTAAAATAACACTGTTTTAACTACATGTTGTTAGATTAGTCAGTAATCTCAAGCAATAATCATACATAACTCATTAACAGTTTTCAGTTTATTTTGAATTGGACATACATGAGAGTTTTTCACTGATTCATTATTGTCTACTGATTCTCATCAAAATTCAATTTAGATTGCAAGCTCATAGCTTAGCCAAAATGAAGCAATAAAGAAAAAAAAATTGGTTCTACTATTTTAAGTTTTTGATCATCAACCCTAGTTAAATTGGAAACACAACCCACAGTGTAGAAATCGTTTTGGTGCTGAAAGTGTTTAAGTCTTTCTTCACTGATGCAATAAGGTCAGAGATGCTTGTGTGTGTGTGGGCCACCATGTGAAGAGCTGAAAGTCTTCCTGTGATCTACAGCATGTGTACATCAGCAGGTTGGAGAAATGTGAGGGGCCTGTTAAGACGCATGAGTACATTTTGGGCCTGATGGGGGACAATCAAAAGTACAAATGGACAGACAGGCTAACATACGGTCGGACAGATTCAGAGACAAGAAGACGGCAAACAGGCAAAGGAGGAAATGTGCACAGCATGCACAAATGTCCTGCTGATGCTGCAAGTCATTTGGATTTCATTTTCATAGTCAGTGATTTTCCTCCTTTCCACCATAGCAGCGGGAATTTTGCCTAAAAACACAAACGCTCGTGCCTTTTTACTGCACAGCACAAAAGTTGTGCAAAATCCAAATGACTTGCAATGAACAAGGTACAAAAACAGATCCCACCCCCACAAGACACGCTTCGGTCAGAGTGGGCATGACACAACGGAGACAAAAGACAGGAAAAGGCGGACCAGAGAGAGAGCGAGAGTGAGAGAGAGAGAGAGGTGTTGATGTTGAGCTAAAGAAAGAAGTGGAAGGAAAGAGAGAGAAAAAGAAGGAGGAGGGGAGGAGAGAATAGCAGAGAGGAACCATGCGAGGTTCACCTTCGATCTGTCTAAACGCGGCGGCCTGCCCTGGGGGGCGAGAGCCAGAGCGCGTCCACTCTGGGCTGAATAAAGGGTGCTCATAGTATTCCTCGTCAGAGTGGTAGGGGTCATCCTCAGGCACAGACACTGAGATGGAGGGGGCGAGGAACTTGCACCTCTCGCGAGAATTTTGGAAGCGGCGCAGAGGACCTGCTTCCTCCTCATCCCCTACATCTACAAATAGACACAAGGAAAAGAACTGCAGGGAAATCTGGACAAAGAGACAGAGACAAAGAGACAGAGAGGAAAAGGAAGGAAGCTAGAAAGGGCGGAGCAAGTAAGGGAGGAAAAAGGAACAAGTGAAAGATAGAAAGTAAAAAAGGAGGTGAATAAGAATATGCTAAAATTGAGAAGGAAAGGGAGGAGATAAAAAGAGAGAGCCAGAGAGAGAGAGGGAGAATAAGGAGCTAAAAAAAGTCAGGTGGCAAGAAATAAAACAAGATAGGAGTATGTGTACGAAAAAAAGACACAGACACGCACAACACAAACACACAGTGTCGAGAAACACAAAGTGTGACTGTAGCGGTGCTATGCCATAACCAGAGTCTGAACATTGTAGAGGTTTGTCTGAAAGTGAGAAAGATCTAAAGCAGATGAAACTGCATCAATATTAAGTTTCTGCTTAAAGTCAACATGAATTTTACTTTTGTAATGTGAAATATTTGAGTGAAACATTATATAACTAGCAAAATAATAATAGGGATGCACAAATAGTCTGATAAGTGAGTGCCAGTAAGTCAATAATTATTTTCCTCTTATCCGATAACTGATAATTGGCCAATAGAAAAATTCCATATTATATTGCATAAAAAAATGTAAAATAAAACACTCAAGAAATAAATAGTATTCATTTTAACATTATTCTGTTAAATAACTTGAATGTTGTTTATTGTCATATCAGTTTCATAGGCTATTTCATAACCGATACGGATTCAACATTCACTAAATTCAAGAGTAACACTCTATTTTAAGGTGTCCTTGTCATACATGTTTCATGTACTTACTATTATAACAACAATAAATTATGCATAATTACATGCAACTAACCCTAAACCAAACCCTAATCCTAACCATATAGTAAGTACATGTAGTTCATTTATATTTCTCAGTACATAAATGTATAATTACACTGTAACAAGGACACCTTAAAATAAAGAGTAAATATTTGTATATCATTTTAACTTTAAATGAGCATAGATGACAGCAAAGTTAAAATGACTCTACGTAAAAATAGGTGGAAATGTGCAAATATAATTAAATAGTCAATTACATATACAATACAGACCCACACTTTACCAAAAAAAAACAAGAATATCAGACAAAACTGATGATGACAATATATTCATCCCTGATTAAAATTATTTTGGCCAAGATGGCATCAGCCACAAAGGAAAGTTGTTCAAAAGTTGAGAAAGTTATGCACAATAATACCAGGGACGTGTATTAAATAATGAGTAAATTTGGATTTCATGTTGACTTTAAGTATGCACTTAATGACTTCCTTTGGCATAGCTTCTCCCGAAGGCTGTTAGTGATTGTGTTCATGACATTAATGTTTAGTTTAGTATCTTCAGAGAGTGATCTGAGCATGGCATTGACCTACCACAGGCAGTACAGACAGACACAGTCAAAATGACGAACAAGCACAAGCCTACAACATCAACAGCATCTACGACACAACACGCAAAACTAAAGACAAGGACGCACAGAGGAACTGAGAAAGGTTTGGAGCAATCAACAGATCTGGTTTTGGAGAGAGGATGAGCAGGCATCCTGAATGCCACACCGTTTCAGCAACAGCCTGGAAACATGAGCTGCTGGTGAGACAGTGCAGCATTCAGTTCAAGGTTCAAGGCTTTCATGCAGAGTGGAGTCAAGATCCATGGTTGGGTGGGGTATAAGGAGAGGCTGAGTTTGATTGGTTAGGAGAACTGGAAAGGGGTTGTGTCACTTTGGCGTGAGTTTTTGATCAAGATAAGCTCCCGGAGTTAGCAATGATGAAGATGAGCCCATGTTTAAGAGCTGGAGATGCTGGATGAGGAAGAGGAGGTCGACTTGAATGATGTCAACAATGGAGGCAAAGTTGATCCTGCAAACACAACTCCATCAAACGTTGGACCGGCCCACAAATCAGCGGAGCGTGGGGGTCTGTAGGGCACTGTGTCAGGGGTGAAATCAGCCTGGAAGGGGTGGGACTAGCAGGCGTCCCCAAACAGAACACCTTCATTCAAGCCAGGGTCAGAAGGCGACCGGAATACTCATGGGAAAAAGGTGTTCAAGTTCTTTCAGTGTGTTTCTCACCTCACCTCTCTCCATACACACAAGAAGCATGACCCTACCTTGATCCAAAGGCCCAAAATGCTCTGCTGCTGGGGACGGAGGAGGTGAGGGCGGCAGGTTTGCAGAGTCCTCCACTGCAAACAAACAGAAGAAAAGAAGAAGAGATCAAGACAATGTTCAAGATCAGATCAACACATTTACAGTTCGGGCATCCCATTGTGGGTCTGTTATAAAACCAACTGAACTGCCTACAGAGAACGCATTTTAAGGCAACATACAGTAGGAGGTTTGAAGTAAAGTTCTAAGGTTCTTCAAATTCTAAGAAAATGTTGTATGTGTCCTTCATGAAGAAGATTAAAAACATCTATCCAAGATGGCAGACAAAGTAAGATAAATATTGATTATAACTAAACTAAACAATAATACTAAAAAGTACAGACTTTTTTTTACTTAATTAATTAATAACCTGAATATTTATGTGCCATGTATTTTAATGCTTACTAGAGTATCATATCATGATGAGCTTAGTGAACTACTGAAAACAAACACCATTCAAAGTTTGGGGTCTGTCTTTAATATTTTTATTCAATTAGGATGCATTAAATTGCTCAAAAGTCACAGTAAAAACATTTCTAATATTGCAAAATATTATTTTCTATTTTAAATAAATGCTAAATGTATCATAATTTCCACAAAAGTATTAAGCAGCACAACTCTTTTCAACATTAATAATCATTAGAATGATTTCTGAAGGACCATGTGGCACTGAGTAACTGCTGCTGAGAAATGGGGCCAAACTTTAAAACAGTAATTTTACATAAAGTAAGCAAGGTTTTGGAATATGAGTCTACAAATATGAATTTGGTCTTTTTTTGGCCTTTAAATAGTAACTATAGTAAAGAACAGACAGGTAATGATAATGAGAAGTAGAGGGAACTAGATCAGGAAATGCAAGCCAACTCTGATGAGACATTTTCTTAATTTTAAGTATGCAAAATTTCTGTAAATGCCCACGCAAGAAAGATAAACCCTGTGAAACCCAGTGGGCATGTTTTAACAAGGAAAAATAGATTCATGAAGGGATAAAATTGTATCTTAAAATGCAATTAGCTTGTATTAGCTTATAAAGGGACTCCAAGGGGCAAGCAGTTTAATAACAATAGATTTGAATGTAAAATCCCCCCACCCACCCAAAAGAAATAAATGGGGTTGTGTGTGCGAGGGAGTTATTTCTAAGGATATGCTGAGCAGAGAGGAGTCAGAGCTCAGGATTGGTATGCTGAATACTTTGCCGTCTCTAATCCTTTGAGCTCTTCTGACAGACTGACTCAACATCAAGCGTGTTAGTGCAGAAATCATTATCTAATTTTGCTGACTAATTCCAGCACAGCAAGTGGAAACTTAGAGCTATAGATTTTATTTCATTTTTCCTTTTTCTTTGAAGTCTGACAATGAAGCATCTGAACATTTTGAACTGAATTTGTAATGGGAAAAAAGGATAACCTCAAGTTCATGTTCATGTGTGCCATTATATGTACTGTTTGTACTATTTTGACTTTCTAATGATGTGAACAATTATGCATCATCACATACAGCTCTTCAATAAGTAAATTCACAACCTAATATCACCAGCATACTGCACAGTCCTCATAAAGTCACTGTCAAAACACTGAAACTGACATACAGTAGCAACACATGCTTACAAATTAACTTTCAAAACCAAGAAAGCTCAGATAAAACCACAGCACAAAAGACATGCAGCACAACCACAGAAACCAGGAAACAAAAGTCAACTTTTACTATGACCAGGCAGCCATTAAAGACAGAGAGGGCTAAAGGTTCACCCTAATGCCCTGCGTTGGCACACACACACACAGAGAGAAAAAGAGATAGCCAGGGGCGGGTGGGTACAGAAATCAAGCAGAGAGGAGCTGGGACAAGTCAGCTGTCAGGGCAGATATGCCATTATAAAGGAAAAGCAAGTGCCCTGCTGATGCTTTCCACAGCTTTGATCAGTTTTCACACAGAACGAGGAACGGACACACAGAACAACAATGATCACATAGCCACAGAGATAGGGAAGCAAAAATAAAACTTATTTGAGTACTGTCTCTCCATGTTGTGTTTGACAAACATGAAAAGATGTAAGCATTTAAAGGAACAGTTCCATTTTTTCAGTTCACCTGAAAATGAAAATTAACTAAAACTCTTGACATATGCACTAGCTCACCTACTGTAGCGTACAGTATGTTACGTAGTGATGTTTGATTCATGAAGGGTTATTATTTTAAGTTGATGTCATAAAGCTATTGTATAGTTTTAGAAGACTTGCAATGTAGCGCACAAGACAACTGGACTACTTTTCTTATACGTTTAATGGTTTTTTTTTGCATCCTTTCTGAAACTTAAAAGCAACAGTTTCCAATAGCTATTAAAGTACACTACTGTTCAAAGGTTACAGTAAAATACAGTTAAACAGTAATATTATGACATATTACAAATTAAAATAACTACTAATAACTACTATTCTACTTAAATATATTTTCAAATGTAATTTGATGGCAAAGCTGAATTTTCAGCATCCATTACTTCAGTGTCACATGATCCTTGAAAAGCCATTCTAATATCATTCTAACATCATTCTAATATCTTATCATTCTATTGCTGTCACTTTAATTAATCCTTGCTAAATAAAAGCATTAATTTCTTAAAAATTTTACTGGCCCCAAACACTTGAACAGTAGTGTAACCATTATTCAGATTTCTCCTTTTATGTTCCAAGAAAGAAAGAAATATGAATTTGGATTGAGTATTTTTTTATTATTATTAATTTGGAATCAGTAAATGGTGACAATTTTAATTTTTAGGTGAATTATTACCTTAAAGGGGTCATATGATGCGATTAAAATTTTTCCTTTCTCTTTGGAGTGTTACAAGCTCTTGGTGCATAAAGAAACTCTGCAAAGTTGCAAAGACTAAAGTCTCAAATCCAAAGAGATATTCTTTATAAAAGTTAAGAGTCAGCCACACCTACCTAAAACGACTGGTTCTAACCAGGGGTGTGAAGTAACGAATTACAAATACTCACGTTACAGTAATTGAGTAGTTTTTATCAGTAATTGTACTTTTTTGAGTAGTTTAAAAATTGTGTACTTTTACTTGAATACATTTTAAGTGATGTATCGGTACTTTTACTCCGCTATTTTCCTCGTTTGTGGTCGTTACATGCTTATTTTAATTTTATTTTTATCCATCAACGTGATTGGACAGAGAGTAATAGGTCTCATGACTTTGGTCAAATCAAATTGTGCATAGAAAACTTTAACCTCCAACTGTTTATCATGGCTGCTGGAAGCGCATTCTTCAAGCATCAATTCTGTCGCATCTTCCTCTAACTTAAGTTTCAGATTTCTGCTTACTAAATTATCTGTATATATGCTTGCCTATCTACACAGCCTGAAATTTGGTGTGAGGTTGCGGGTATTGCATACAGTGTTAACTCCCGCAAGTGCCACGTTTGGTAAATTCCCACTCACTTACGAGACGCGCGGTCTGCAGCAGTCACTTGGATAAGTCGTTGTTGTTGCTTGTTGAACTTGTTGACTTTTGATGAGTTTGAGCGCGTGATGCGCGCTGTGAAAAAGTTTTTTTTTTAACTAAATTTTATACTATCCACCTTCATTTAGCAAGTGCACTCGCGCATAAACAATTTAAACACTTTTTGTTCCGTTCAGTTGTGGATGCTGCTGATTCACCGAGACCGCCGCGGCTCAGCAAAGAGACATGCGTGTGTGTGTGTGTGTGTGTGTGTGTTTTCCTTTGAAAAAGTTTCCCCAGAAATAACTCGCTATTTAATGCATTTTTCCTTACAAATTGTATTATCAGCAAAACAATTTGCCATCCTTCTAGAACAATGTGTTATTATGGTAACGTGAATGATCAAGTTTAGTTATTTTTATTTCTTTATTGGAAAACGCTAAAACTGGCACCATTTTGGAGAGAAATGGGCTCTCATTTTAACCCATATATCATGGTGTGTGATGCTGAACTAATGGTTTCTAATGGTGTTTGTATTTGCACTGTTCTAAACATTAATATTTTATGTGCAACAACAGCATGCTGTCTCAGTGGCCTTACACATTATTTTAAATCTAATTTTTCAAACTATATGATTTAAATGGGGATGATTGTACTGAGAATAACTTTCATCTTTTCTTCAACTGAATACTGTTTCCATGCTGTATTTGATGTATTATGAGTTGGCAGTCAAAATGAAAACTGCTGGATGATGGATATTCTTCATTCTTTATGACAAATAAGATAATGTAAATTACAGAATGTACAACGTTTTTTAAATGTATAAATTGCGGTGTACAGCGTTTATTATGAGGGGGTAGAATCCACAGCTCAGTACTCACTACTCAATACTCATGAGTACTTTTAAATAGGCTACTCTTTTACTCTTACTCAATAGTTTTTTGGACAAGTACATTTAACTCTACTCACACTACATTTTTTGGAAGGTAATGGTACTTTTACTTGAGTATATTTTTTCAGTACTCTTTCCACCACTGGTTCTAACACGCCCCCACATACCTACATCACTATCTGGAAAGATGTGTAAAATAAATAACAAAGACTCACTACCCAGAATTATATAATTATAAACAGCAAAAAATATGTGTGACCAGTGTCTGTACACTTTGCTAACAGCCTTCTGGAAGCACCTCCGAGAAGGAATTCAAAAACCAAAAAAAAAAAAAAAAATCCTTACTGTTCCTACTGCCTTCCATTTTTATCTTCTCATCTCTGCATGTCTCATCAATGCAATAAAGTCCTTTAAGAGCAGGCCTGAGTGTGGCCAACCTCCAGTATCTCAGGAGGCTCTCCTGCAGGCCTACCTGATGGCAGCCTGACGGCAGTGTCCGGATACAGCTCCTGCTCTCCCTTCAGTACCGCTACCGCTTCGGCCGTAACCTCCTGCACGATCCGCGCTGATACTTGCTCTGTGCGACACATACACATACACACACACACATCAACACACGCCCACATGAGCAAGTTCACGGGCAAATATTCACACTTATTTTCTGAAACAATCAAGACAAGATTTCTTCACTTCTTATGTTATAATAGACCACTTTTTAATAAATCAAAAAATTCCAGCAGTCCAATTCCAACAATTCTGGTTAAGGGCTGTAAAGAGCTCTGAGCCAATGAGAATGAGACTTTATTACATTGTGAGCACACTATAAGACAGCTGTGCACACATGTGGTGGCCCACACACTGTCCCACACACAATTAAAAGAATAGTTCACCCAAAAATGGAAATTCTGTCATTAATTACTCACCCTCATGTCATTCCAAACCTGTAAGAACTTCGTTCATCTTCGGAACACAAATTAAGATATTTTTGATTAAATTAGGTTATTAATTAATTAAGTAAAAGGAGAAGAATTGTTGAAAAAAGTTGTTATTTTTGTTTTCTTTGTGCACAAAAAGTATTCTCGTAGCTTCATAAAATTACGTTTGAACCACTGATGTCACATGGACTATTTTAACGATGTCCTTACTACGTTTCTGTGCGTTGATCGTGGTAATATCATTGCAGCCTATGGAGTATCAGAAAGCTCAAGCATTTCATCAAAAATATCTTAATTTGTGTTCCGAAGATGAACGAAGGTCTTACGGGTTTGGAACATCATGAGGGTAAATAATTCATGACAGAATTTCCATTTTTGGGTGAACTATCCCTTTAAGGTCTTTATTGGTGTTAGTAAAAAAAATATAAAATGGTTTGAAACAACATTAATAAAAACAATCACAGAGATTTCCCATAAACAAACACTGAGCATAAACAACTCTAAATGTTTCATTTCTACTCTTATAGTAACATTCAAATGTTTGATGTCAGATTTTTTTATGTTTTCGAAAGAAGCCTCTTATTCTCACCAAGGACACATTTATTTAATCACAAATACAGTAAAAATAGTAATATTGTGAAATATTATTACAATTTAGAATAATTGTTTTCTATTTTAATACAAAAAGTAATTAATTCCGGTGATGGCAAAACTGAATTTTCAGCAGCCAGTGTCACAGGATCGTACACACGCTGATTTGGTGCTAAATATTTCTTAATATCAACATCGAAAATAGGGGTTGACCGATATGTGTTTTTTAGGGCAGATGTCAATACCGATTATTACAGATCAAGTAGACCAATAACTCATATTTTAAACAATATATAAGTCTGGTGTAAAAATTAAAATGAATGTCAAAATTAAGAATAACAAAGGCTCTGACAAAAACATTTTTTAAATGCTCTTAAATTAATTTATCGGCAAATCAGTTTTGATAATGAAAAATACGGATAACCATAAAAATGCCTTATATCTGCGCCCATAATCAGCTAGGCCGATAATCGGTCGACAACTAACTGAAAACAAATGTGCTGCTTAACGTTTTTGTGTAAACTGTGATAAATTTTTCATGATTGTTTGATTAATGGAAAGTTGAAAAACAGCATTTATTTGAAATACAAATCTTTTGTAACATTATAAATGTCTTTACTGTCAATTTTGATCAATTTAATATAACCCTGTTGAATAAAATATAATTTATCAATGAAGCTAAAAATGCTGCTCAATGTGACAATCACAGCCAATCAAAAACATGTTTGATGTTTAATATTAAAGAGATTAAAATAGATTATAAAGTGATTCTTTAAAGAGATTTCACTGTGGGTGGAAATACCCAGCACAACGATATAAAGTACTAAAAACCAAATGGCCGATAAAACATCCTGTTGCTCATTGCTTCCGGCAATCACAGCTTATTAAGACAAGAACTCAATTTTAAAACAAATCACTCCTTATCACTTGTTGCTTCAGTTAGGAAAGAGTGTTAGAAAATACATACAATACATCAGCAGCTAGACAATCCGAAGACATAACTGCACATTATTAAAGATTGAGTCAGTCTACAAATCTATTCTTCTCTATAATTGCTTAAATATAATTTCACAGCAAATAAAACAAACTTCCAATGTGTAATTCAGTTTTATCTATGTCCTTTCAGAGGATATTAATTTGAACGTCTATCTCAGAGGAAAACACTCTCAAAAAAGAAAAGGAGAAAGCTCAAAATGGCAAGAAAATTGGCAGCACTTTGAGAGAGTAAATTGTCATGGTAACGGCAGATTGGGGAGGTATAAGAAGAGACTGCAACCGATTAAGCAGCGGGCAGAATACAGCCCACGGATTGGCTGGCAACATGTGTCCAGGGATAGATTTTGCTTTAAAACGGCGCTATTAAAAGTATCCCTCAGCTCTTCAAGACACTAACACATTTGCTGCATTCTTACAAGACATCAGATACATTTCAGTGGCATCAACAGTCTGATTTTAAACGCAAGATGGAACTAGATAGTGTTGCAATGGCCACCCATAGCTGATGGTTGCCAAAGACAGTGCCTACAAACCAACTGTGTAGGAGTAAGAGTTTAAATGTGTTCCAAAAGCACATTTAGTGCAATGACAAGCTCAGCATAATGTTGTAAACAGCCATGAATCGTTGCTGTGTTTGCAATATTAATCATTTAACATGCAAGGCATTTCGATTTAACTGAAGTTGATGCTGCAACGATCAGCTAACATGTGCTCAGACACGAGGCCGACACATTAGCACCGACGGAGAAAAACACGGCAGCGAGGCTTACGTCAAAGCTTTCTGAAGAGATGCGAAGTGATTAAGGGCCATTTGCTACTCCCACTCTCTCTCCAGTGCAAACAGACTGCATGATGGGAGTCAGCAATGCATCACTTTTGTTTCTTGTGCACTTTTCAGGCACAATTTCCGCCCACCTTACAACCCCAGCATCCGCCCACCCACTCACAGACACACATACACACAGAAAGGGAAAAGAGTTTTGCTCAGATCCCATTAGTATAATATTCACCCACGCAGAATCGAGTTTGTGGTACACCATCAACCTGGGGTCAGACTCCTCTAGAAGAGAGTCACAGTAAATAATTCACTCAAAAATGACAATTCTGTCATTATTTAGTCACACTCATGCCATTCAAAACCTGTGTGATGTTGTTTTTTCCCTTAAAATAGTCCTTGTTGCTGTTTTTTAAAAAGGCAAAATCAACATTAAAGAACAAGACAAGAAATTTTGACTATATTAAAAGTCTTCTGATGTTATACAACTGTTTTATGTGATGAACAGACTAAAATGTAAGTCATTATTTACTGAATCTCTTTCATAGAGTAGTGGATCACTGAATCATTGTGTTGAACTTCATAAATAAATCATCCAACACTCAATCTTTAATGTAGCTCTCTTCTGTGATTTAAGACCTGCGAGAACAGAAGAATTACAAATTTGATTTGGTTAAATCACACACTGCATGACTTCAGACGACTTATAGTGCAAAAGTCATTGGACTATTTTATTATTTACAAATGGCCATTGTAATGATATTAATTTATCTGAAGTTTCATTGTAAAAAAAAAAAAGAGCTACATGAGTCATTAAAAATTAAAAACACCTTGCAATAGTGTTCCATTTGTAAAAATTAGTTAACTACATTAGTTAACACAAACTAATAATAGAAAAAATACTTCTAAAGCATTTATTAATCTTAGCTAATGTAGATTTCAAATTGTATATCTTAATATTATTTAATGGACCTGAGCAAACAATAACTAACAATGAAGAGCTGTATTTTATTAACTATTAACATAGAGTAATAAACAGGGAAACACTTTATTTTAAGATGTACTTGTTTCACATGATACATGTACTCACTATTATAATAACAATTAAGTATGCATAATTACATGACTGTTTTAACACCACTGACTGGAATATGTTTAAGCAGGCTGCCACATACAATAACACCACAGACCTCCAGGAGTACTCAGAGACTGTCACTGCCTACATCACCAAGTGCATTGATGATGTAAGTCACAAAGACCATCACTGTCCTGGCCAACCAGAAGCCGTGGCTAACAGGGGAGGTCTACGGACTCCTGACGACCTTGCCCCCCCTCCCCTTTTGCCCTACGCACCACTGAACTCTGACCCTCTGATGGACTCTCCCACTCCCCCCCTCCCAAATACACACACACACTGTCACTTTAATCAGCCTGAAATAAGCTATTTTGCACTCCAAATCATTTTTTTGCACTACATCACTATATCTGCACTGTTGTTTACTTTACTGGTTTGCACTCTATCCTCCATATGCCTTGTGCTTTATATATATTTTTTTACATTTTACCTTATTTGTATATTTGTATAGTTGTATTTTGTATTTTGTATTTAATCTGTATTTATGTTATCTGTATGCACCCAAGGGTCTGAGAGTAACGCAATTTCAATTCTCTGTGTGTATGTGCTGTACATGTGGAAGAATTGACAATAAAGCAGACTTGACTTGACTTGACTTGTAACCCTAAGCCAAACCCTAATCCTCCTAACCATATAGTAAGTACATGTAGTTAATTAATATTATGCAGTAATTAAATGTATAATTACACTGTAACAAGGACACCTTAAAATAAAGTGTAACCATAAACAGCAACAAATGAATTGTTCATTCTTAATTAATGTTAGTTACCTAATCAAGTCAAGTTACCTTTATAGTGCTTAATACAATACAGATTTCAAAGCACTTCATGGCAATAAACAGGAAACAACAATAGGATCTTACAGTAAATTTGTACCAAAATGTCTTCGTTTTATGCTTTGTAGAAAAATATATTATGTAGGAACAGCATAAGAGTGAATAAATGATGACAGAATTTTTCAGCAAACTATTCCTACACTCAAGTGTTTTTCATCTACAAATACAGCTGCTAAAATCTAATAAATTGCATAATTTCCTGGAAAAAGATGTTTACTATGTAATGATGAATTTGAAATAACAAATTACATAAGCTGATCTCCATAGACAATTATTGCATGACTCAACAGGAGGGCAAAGAACATGAGCATGACCAGAGACATTTATATATATACTGTATATATATATATATATATATATATATATATATACAGTATATAGCGCTCTCTGGTCTAATCACCATTCCCTGACAAAACAGATGAAACTATATGGCCTGTCATCTTTTTAACACTATATGTTTCAGTATACCTCTCTCTTTAACCGCCTACTTTAGCCTTGCACCATGTCTGTAGCTGTGTCACTATAAATTCACTTTCAGGGCAGACCTGACCAGTCTATCAGTGTCTTTGTGTCTGACAGATGTGCTGGTGTGTCTACCCAGCATCCCCCTCTCTCCCCCCTTGTGCCTGTCCACACCCGTCTGCAAGAGATGTGCTCGGACTGCTGATCAGATGGGTTTGCCTCCAACACAATAGCTCACATCCCTGAGACATCAGCACACATAATAAGTAAATACCCAAAAATGTAGCTCAAACACAACAACACGCTAAAACATGAAGAATATTGCGTGGTACATATCTGTTATTCACATAGACAGTCATATTTCCCCTTAGACAGGTTGCAGAAATTGAAGTCAAATCTATTTGCAGGCACTTTTAGCAAACATGCAATATAGACACACAAAATCTGTACTCCTCCACAAGTGCAAATATGCTAACAACTAGTTATTCTCATGCAGCAATGCCATTTAAACCTTGAAAGAACCTCTAACCAACAATCCGTTGGAAAAATCAAAGCTCTTACCAAGCAATCCATATGACAGAAAAATGACAAAGATCTTATATAGGCCTATAATTGTATTAACACTATAAAGAATATATTTAAGCAATAAAACTGCATTAATTTCATTAGAATTAAGAGTTGTCAGCAGCCTACTGTAGTATGAAAACAATTAACATGATTTTCTTATGTGCTTTTGGGGTAAAATCTGTGTGATTAGTTATACAGGACAAAGCTAATTCATCTTAATATTCATAACATAAGCATGTTATTCATGCACTACCATTCAAAAGTTTATAGCTGGCAAGGGTTTTCAATGTTATTGAAAGAAATCTGTTATGCTCACCAAGGCTAGATTCATTTAATCAAAAAATAAAAAGTAATATTGTGAAATACTATTACAATTAGATGTAATAATATGTAAAATATATATATACAGTATGTAAAAATAATGTATTCATATGATGACAAAGTGTAGTTTGGCTGCTCTGAACTACAGTATCTATTATAACTATTATATCTATTATAAAGAAACTATCTATTATATAAAAAACTATTTTTTTTTGCTTTTGATCTCTTGACCTCTAGTTCCAGCCTCAGATGGCATACCCAGTGGACACACTGTCTGTCTTATCTGTGCACATTGCACAAAAAATTCAACTGCTGGCTGTAATCAACAGTTTCAATCTGATTATCCACTCAAAAAGACTCACATGATATTATTTTTTTCTCCATGCAGGTCTATTATTGTAGTTTAATTTAAGTAACACTGCCCCTGAACATATATATATATTTTTTTCTTAAATATATACATGCATGTGTGTGTAATTATATGTAGGGTATCAGAGCAAATCAGACAAATTAAGATTCAATCAGATTGGTGCTGAACAACCCAAAAAGCCAAATTCCACAAAGAGGACCAGGATAACAAGACAATGTCATAAATCTGTCCACGATACCCAGGCGCCACAAGTCTGAAGCAAGTCCACCAACTAGCAGTTTTGAGCAGCTCACAGCATTAAAACAAAAGAACACTTATTGATAGTTCCAACTCAGGAAGGAGTTTGTCAAATTTAGGGAAAGTAACCAAGATTTGATGGCCAAAGGGATGCACAGCATGACCATCACATGTAAATCAATGATAGTAATCACGAGCTAAAGCCTTTCTTCGGATTGACTTCCCCCTCACCTAGGAGACAAGTGCCAGACTGAGATTCCTTCTAGTCCCCTTTCGACCTCTGTTTCTCACAGAACACACCCTCACGTTCACAGAATGGCAGAGAGACTGCCTTTACATGTATATTATGCACCAAAATGATGCTAAAGGGACTTATGAGCAACTTTCACTTCTATGCATAAGTCTATATCATGTATGTAACCCACACATTTGACTATCATGTCCTAATCATTTATTTTGTATGTATTTTGAATAACTATTGAACAGTTTATAGGATTATATTCATGTTGGGTATGTACAAGTTTGACTTTTCATGCTTTAAACGTTTCTATGAATCAGTACTTTGTAAAATGTATTATATTCTTGTTATAGAAATCATGGCCAAATTATACTCTGCAAGAGCGGAAAAAATTCGGACCATGTGACTGATAAGATAACATGTTGATTTATGTATTGGGAGGAGAAACATAGTAACACACCAAGCTAAAACAATGTCTAACTGGTCAATACACCATTTGGGATGTGTCTAACAGCCCGGTTTAAATACTCAGAACACCATCAAATTATGCTTTTTGCCTTGTTGGCTTTTTAGCCGCCATTTTTTTAGTCCTTGCTTTTTGATTTATGCTTTTAGCCATGCTTTTTGCCCGTGAATTCTTCGAGCGCCGTTCCAGCATGCTCTGGCTTGAATGCCAGCAGCTCCTCTAAAACCATGAGGAGAAATGCCACCTAGTCTCGTCAAACTTGACCTTTTTCTTTCTTTTACTTTAGTTTCTTTTCTTTTCCATTGAGAGTTTTGTGTTCTGAGTTAAGTTTCGCCGCAATGTCACCTCGAGTCTGTGACCGCCTCAAAACTTCAACCAGTCCACAACTCCGCATCTTCAGCCAACGCCCAACCATTGGCTTCCCAAGACGTCACTTCAACGACTACTGAACTTTCAGCCAATCAGCAACCTTGGGAAACCCCTTTCTGCAACATAGACAATAATGGAACCCCCTAAACAAGCAACGCAAATTCCTCCAGATCCTAGCTGAACTGGTGCATTTAATATAAATCTTAATAGCCTCATTGAGAAACTCAATGTGAGGGATATTTAAATGATTGATGGTTGTTCAGGTCTAAGCAATTGCACATATTGCTATAAACTTGGGATTTCACAGTTTCACTCTCTTAAACTCATTCTTTTCTCACTTTTTCTCTTTCTGCAACTTGTGTGAATGTATGAGTGCGTATGTTTATGCGCTAGATTAGTTTATATGTCCTAGATTTTAAGTCTTATTTATATTGAAAAGAGAAGTATCTTGTATTTTGTGCTTACAAGTTAATGTCTTAAACTGCCGATCTTGTTATTGTGCTAATGAATAGCGTTTTCACTATATTTTGGATATTAATATCCATGATCTGATCCATGAGCTGATGTTGTACGGCCCATTCAGCGAATCGCTGACCTATTCAGTTGATCAGCCGTAAAACAGCAATTCTGTCCAAATTCCCTATAAAATCAAAAATAATTCAATTTGAGCTAAATTGACCTGTTTCTCTTACATATATACAGTGGGGCAAAAAAGTATTTAGTCAGCCACCAATTGTGCAAGTTCCACCAACGTTTACCATCCAACCTGACAGAACTGGAGAGGATCTGCAAGGAGGAATGGCAGAGGATCCCCAAATCCAGGTGTGAAAAACTTGTTGCATCTTTCCCCAAAAGACTCATGGCTGTATTAGATCAAAAGGGTGCCTCTACTAAATACTGAGCAAAGGGTCTGAATTCTGTGTATTTCTGTCAATATGGGGTGCTGTGTGTACATTAATGAGGAAAAAAAATTAACTTAAATGATTTTAGCAAATTGCTGCAATATAACAAAGAGTGAAAAATGTAAGGGGGTCTGAATACTTTCCGTACCCACTGTATATACATACACTAACAGTCTTGCAGCCTCTTCCTGTCTAACTGGGCAATTCTTGTCCAGAAATAACAGCAATAAGGACCAGACGCTACGCCGCAAGTCACACGTCTGCCTAGACGAGACTATTTGACCTCTATCATATGACAACTTGGAAAGGAAATCCTTAACGACTTTCACTTCAATTGCTGTGTAAAAAATCTGAAGTCAAAAGCTAATCATCTAGCACTGATTGAAGTTATTAGTCATAGGGTTTCCTGTGGACAGAAGCTCATGTGAAAGGCATTTTCTGCTTCTCACCAGCAGTCACAGCGTGTCCAGAGGTGAGGTCTCCGTTGAAGCCGTTCTCTTTGGCGTAGGAGGTGGCAGAACCAGCGTGGGCACCGCCAGGCTGGCAAGTCCTGTAGGTAGAAGAGAAGCCGTTCTCTCCATGCCCACCTGGGGAGGATGAGCCCTGGGCTCCTGGAGATGACCACTGGGGGCCGCTGTCCTCAGGCTGCCGACCGTCTGCCATCTGAACCAGAGGTGAAGGGGTCACTCCTTACTCCTGAATGATCAGAAAAATGCTTAATGTTAATACGCTGACTGAACAGAATGCCACTGGATATTTAAAGTCAATCAACATTCATCATCTACTCATGTAAAAGTGTCAGAGAATGAAGGTATATTCAGAAAATAAAAGATTTATACTAACTAAATACTGCACCATACATGCTGTATTTATCAGAAGGCAGTGTACAAAATATATTAACAATAAAGATAGAAAATATTATAGTATATTATGACCTGATCACATCACATGTTAAATTCAGAGAATTTATTATTTAGCATAATTTCTTTTTTTTTAAGAAATTAATACTTTAAGTCAACAAAGAAAGCATTAAATTGATCAAAATTGACAGTATATTTATAAAAACATTTGTAATGTTACAAAAAGTTTTGGTTTAAAAATAAACACTGTTATTTTGAACTTTCTTTTCATCAAAGAATCCTGAAAAAAAAGGCATATCATGGTTAACACAAAAAATATTAGGCAGCACAATGGTTTTCAACATTGATAATAATAAGAAATGTTTCTTGGGCACCAAAACAGCATATTAGAATTATTTCTGAAGGATCATGTGACATTGAAGACTGAAGAAATGGCTGCTGAAAATTCAGTTTTGCCATTACAGGAATAAATTACATTTTAAAATAAAAGACAGTTATTTTTATCTGTAATAATATTTCACAATGTTACAGTTTTTACAGTATTTTGATCATAAAAATTTTGCTTTACCAAACCTTACCAACCCCAAACCTTTGAACAGTATATGTAATAATTAGTGCTGTCAAACGATTAATCGCGATTAATCGGATCCAAAATAAATGTTTTTGTTCACATAATATACAGTGGGGCAAAAAAGTATTTAGTCAGCCACCAATTGTGCAAGTTCTCCCACTTAAAAAGATGAGAGAGGCCTGTAATTTTCATCATAGGCATACCTCAACTATGAGAGACAAAATGAGAAAAAAAAATCCAGAAAATCACTGTGTATATTTATATATAAAAGCACACACATACAGTATAGATTTTGAAAATATTTACATGTATATATTTATATTCATATAATTTATATTTTATATAAATATATTTATTATATAAACATAACATGTTTTTCTTAAATATATGCATGTGTGTGAATTTATATATACATAATAAATACACACAGTATAGACACATATATTATGTGAACAAAAACTTTTATTTTGGTTGCGATTAATCGCGATTAATCATTTGACAGCACTAAATTATTAACACTTGTATAATGTAATATTATAATTATATGTTATGTAAAATATATATTATTAAGTATAAGCAATGTTTTAAATTATTTTAAAATCATTACAAATATACAAAAAAAAATGGTGTAAACAATTACAAAATGTAGCAGTCCTATCAAATACTGAGTACAATTTTAAGATGATAAAGAGATGCTGTTATTCATTTTCCTTATAACCAGGACTGCTATGCCATCACTTGAATTTTTCCATGCCAGTACATTATATTGGTATAATCCATTTCCAATTAACCTGTCCCTAAACAACACATAAAAACAAAAACTGGTTATTAACTTTACACGTCAGTCCCTTCCTTCCTACACAGGTGATTGTTAAGCTGCAAACAGGACCAGACAACATTGGTAGGTGCCATATATGATTTGCACTACATTGAAAAAACACACTCTGACAGCAGATTATTTGAAAAAGGACAGCAGCGTGTCAGTGTGAAGTGCACTTTCTTAACATCTTCCTCACCTGTCACAACATATATGAAAAAAATGAGGTTGAAGGACAGAAGAGCAACCTGTATTTTGATGATACACTTGACAGAACATGTGTTTCCACTGAATTTGGTGGGTTATAGCAAATGTCACAGTCTGCTGTCGGCTATGCAAGGTACATGGGCATACAATGTATCCACAACAAGGGCATTTACCCTCCATAAATAAGAAAGAAAAAATGGAGAAAGAAAGGGCAAGACAGGCATTGCAGTGTGCCAGCAATTAAATCTGAAGTTTTAAAGTACAGCAGTAGCTTGTAAATCTCAATTTGTCGTGTCCGTTCGTGTCAGAACTCTGCCCTCTATCTCTCGCCCACTCTCTCTCTCTATCTCAGTTTCGCCCTGAAGTGAATTTTCAGATGACTTTGGGCCACCAGAGATGTTCATGATATCTTAATTGCTCAGTGGGGATGTTGAGTGTGTGCTGGTGTCTGTGCTGCTAATGGAGGCTTTGATCAGCCACGACTCATTCCTTCTCTCTGACTGACAGTAACTCCTCGAGGGAGGACGCCTTCCTTCCCTCTCGCTCCCTTTCAATCTCAATCCCTCACTCTGTGTTACTAAGGGTCTTTCTCGAGGCTTTTAGGATTATTGCAACTGGTTGATTATAGGAAAAGTTTCTGCCTGATTGCACAGAGTAACTCCTAAGCAAAACCCTATGGTTCGTGGTGGAAGGAAAAGGCTATGTAATCCAAAATTAGGTATTATGTTACTTTAATTTACTGATGTAGCTAAGGCAAGCATCACTTTGCTCATATATAGGGTTACATAGGGATTTGGCCAAATCGCCAAATCCTAAGTATTGCATTTCAGCATGTAAAATTACATAAAATTATGTGGTTTGATGAGGAGGGGTGTGATATTACTAAGTAGACCACAAGTTGGGCAAAAGAATCCACAGACTTACATTGAAGCCATATTAAGTGACAAGAATTTGCCTAAAAAATTGTAAATAAAATATAAAATATAACATAATAAAACATACAAAAAAAGCAAATATATATATATATATATATATATATATATATATATGTGTGTGTGGTTGTACATACACATATGTAGTTGTTTTTTTGGTGTTTTGCATACACTCTTAAAAATAATATATATATATATATATAAACACACATAAAAATATAAAAATAAAGGATAAAAATAATACAAAAATAAACCAAATAAAATCTTTTTTAAATTAAATGTAAAATTTTAGCTGTTTTCCTAATTCTGATTGTAATGGTTTTGACCTTTTTACCCTTTTTTGGTTAGAATGGGACTTCTTATGTGTTGCATTCAATACAAAAGCATTTACAGCACCTTTAAGATACACATATGTTCTGAATGTACAGTAATGTTGCCGATTAGTGACATTAATTCTCAGATGCAAGACATTTAGCTTAATTTAACTTGTAAAGTCAGCTGCAATGGCCAAGGGCAATGCCAAAGACTCACACAAGTGACTCATCCATATCATCACTGTCATATATGCTAAATTTCTAATCTGCTGCAAACTTATCTGCTGAAGGCCAGATACACTGTGATTACAGTCTGATAGCTTGCTGGGTATCGGTGGTACCGCAGTCATGAAAGAACCCCGCTGAGACCTTGATTAACTGGGGAATCGTGGGAAAGCATTAAACCTAGCACTAAAAATTCAATCTAATGCAGCACTCCCACTGGCACTCTACACCAAAAGTGTTGAAAACTATTTCAGTTTGAAAATATATGAAAAGAAAATCCTGAATGTTTAAAAACACAGCTCAAACTGTAAAACATGGCACCAGCCAAAAAATAAATAAAAATCGGAGGGTGGACTCTTGACTTGGGTCAATAAATTGATTAGCAACCACATAGCAACATGCAATCAACCACAACATGCTAGCATTGAGGAGATTACTTTTTAAACAGGCAAGCTTCACTAGGAAAATAAATAAATGAATAGTACTTTAAATTAAAGCTCATTTAACTAGCATTAGTAAATGTATTGTTATTTATACAAAATGAAATGCATTAGTACTTATAGAAATTAACATTGACATTAGTAAATGCAATCAAAATATTGTTATCTTTTAGTTTTTTTTTTTTTTTTAAACGAACCTTACTGTAAAGCATTACCAAAATGATTTATACTGAATGAAATGACAGACAGACAGACATAAAGATGGATGGATGGATGAATGAATGTGCTATTATTTGTCTTCACTCTCATTGGTAGTACCAAATCATTTGCATAAAATCAAAATTTCTCAATTTTCTTCCATCACAGGACACACCCATCATATCCCCAATGACCACTGCTGGTCATGTCATCTCATATCACCAAATCACACTTAAAATAAATGACTTTGTCACTGCAAATCACTGTATCTGTGAAAGTGTCTCCAAAAGTGACAGAGAAAGACAAGGACATTCACAACAACCGAAGACCTCTTCTTTAGAGAATTGAGTTATTTATTGCAGACTGACAAGGACTCTCTTTTTATTTGGCAATGTCGGATTCAGAAAAAGCACTCCTCATAGAAAAAACTGTAAACAGGTCAGCTCAATGTCACTCTCTCTTTCTCTCTCACCTCGCAGTCTGTACGTGATCAAGGTCACTTTTAGACCAGCATCAATCCTTTAGCTACACTGGCGCACTCACAAATACACAATTTTGTAACTCTCACTGCAACAAGGCATAAACTGAGCACATTACAGTACCAGCATCAGTGAAATATTTATCTGAAAAACAGCACACTCTGGTGGACAGAAATGGCAGTAACACTCAATAAGCTTGAGGGGGTTTGAATAGACACTGAAGCGACAGCAGGTGTGGTACACTGGGCACAGTACCTGTCTGAGCGCCAGGTAAGTCTGAGCGCCAGGCTTCTGATGATCTTGATCTAGAGAACGTATGCTGGGCACTGTGAAAGTACCAGGCGTGAGGCCAGCCAACAAATCCGACCTACCAGCAAAGATGCAGAAGGCAGGTCCAGAGTACTGCTCCCCAAACAACTGTGATGACTTACTGGAGCCAAAGACTAGGAGCAAATGGACCAGTTGTAGAAAATGAATGGGAGAAACCTTTCAACGCAGCAAAACATTTACATCTATGCATTTAGCAGATGTTTTTATCCAAAGCAACTTCCAATAGATGAGCATGAGCTCTGTCACAGAGACAACAATATTCACAGTATACAGGTCTATTATAAAGTTAGATTAGGAAACAAAATAGAGCAGAGGAAAAGTGAAAAGTAGTAAGAAACAATGCCCTGCCTTTTAGCCCAAGGACCATTGTCTTGTGGCTCTAGAAACATTTTTGTAGGCCAAAAGTTAACATTTTAGCACTTCCTTCGAGATTTTTAATAGATTTTTGCTTAAGTGCTAAAAGGTCTGTGGTTAAAATAAGCACAAAGTAGTCTCACATTTTATTCAACTTGTGTTCATTTGTGAAAACTGTCATGATGAACAAACAAGCTTACTTTCTGAAAAATTCTGTTGGGTTTTTGTCGAGGGGACCAGGGACCATGATTACTTCTGGGTTGGCTTACAAAAATACATCATCACTGCAGCATTCTATTGGCAGGACTGACCTGAAATGATTTCAGCTTTAGAAGCAAAATACATAATATTTTAGTCCGATTTTATTACCAATCTGATGTTTAGACAACAGTTTTGGAAAGTTTTCAGCCTTTCCCCATACAAACAGATAGGAGCTATACTTCTATAACCACTGCCTAGACAAAAAGCAGCTGCTCAGGGCGTTTCCAAGATAACCACGATTGAACAGATTTACGTTAAAAGGGATTTTGCCAAAGCTAACAAAAATTAACATAACTCAAACAATTGAGCTGCATCTGTTTCCACAATTCGGATCAAACTAAAGCCATATGTCATTTGTTTATTATCCATAAATCCATTATAAATCCACAAAAACTGAGCTGGAATAGAGAAAACAGCATCATAAGCATCTGTTTATGACTCTGCGTATTTGAATTTACTCTCAGCTGTCGCAGCACTGCAGGGCCACTTCCTGTACAGGCAAAGAGAGACGGATGGATTGCTGATGAAATGGACGTCTATGAAAAGACAGCCACATCACTTTCTCCATTCTCGGCCGGCCGGGCTAATGCATGGAAGTGAACTTCTGCAGAAACTGGGTTGATCATCACGCATCCCCCGGTGTGAGCTTTGTGGTGCAATCTGGGAAATAAGCACAACAGGAAACCAACCTGTCTGCTGGACACCAGAAAAGCTGGACAAGCTGTTACACTGTCCTCAGACAACCCCCAAACTAAGTGTTACTTCTAAAAATAGAACAAAAACTTGAGGACATCAAAAACATGCACTTCATTTTCACATCCACTTCCTTTAAAAGCACTTTTTGCTTTTCAGTATGAATTCAGACTAACTTTTTGACTGTTGAGCCAGTCTACAAATGCTTTTTAGCAACTGCGTACAAATTAAATCGACTACTGTACCACCTATGGGGTCAAATTTGACTCTTGAGCAAACTTGAAAAACAGTTAATAAATTTGAACCTAGATGTAATACCTGATGAACCTCATATAATCCGCTGATGCAGTTGTCACAGTAAATAAAGAGAAGCCCAACTTGTAGCTTATAATCCGGCTGTAGCTGGTGCCATGCCAAAATTGAACCCCATGCCCCCCACGCAGACCCAGCTGTGATTGGTGGAAGAAGTGTGGCGCTTAGGAGCACGCTCTAATTGGCTGAGAGAGGATGGCAGTCGGACGAGCCATTTCTTTCAACCCAGATGGAAGTGACAGCTCTGACCTTCTTTTTTCCCAGAAAGGGAAGCAGGAAAAAAATCTCAAACTCTCCCTGGGTGAACCAGAGCCAGTTGGCAGACATCTACGCCCCTGGCACTCACACGTCCCTGAGCAGATAGTGTGATATGAGCACCCTATCCAAACCCTGCAACCTTTAGGGGTGTCTGTGAAGCTGTGAAGTCAAAGCCCCAAACTGTTTTGGTAGGGATTTTGTTCATGCTGTCAGAACTCCCTACTGGGGATGACATTAAATTGCCCCAGAAGAAGATGAACATTTGCACTGACATGCAAGACTTTAACTTTTCTATTTCCCGAA
The DNA here is from genome assembly GCF_001515645.1 of Sinocyclocheilus grahami. Lineage (NCBI taxonomy): Eukaryota > Metazoa > Chordata > Actinopteri > Cypriniformes > Cyprinidae > Sinocyclocheilus > Sinocyclocheilus grahami. Next base: position 692,792 of record NW_015505728.1, on the reverse strand, counting down.
AGTTCAAAATAACTTGTGATAGATCCCAAATTTGAATAGGCGCACCACCGCGGCTGGGATTAATCCTTGGAATGTGGCTTGTACTGACAGTAAACACTATTTGAATAAACGAAAAAAGCAATTGCATTTGGATGAACATTAAATCCGAACCCACACGACAGTAGAAATCCTCACTTAAACCCTCGTTTAAACCCTTTTGTACACCATGTCAAAGCTATTCAAGCACATAACAAATATGCAAGCAAAATATGCAGCACAATTCATATGGAAATGCATGAAATCAATATGGAAATGCACATAGGGTGCATTCACTAATTCCGACATTCTTAAAAATAAAGGTTCTTTACTGGTGTTGGTGGTTCCATGAAGAATTTTAACATCCATGGAAGCTTTCCATTGCATAAAAAGTTCTTCTATAATAATAAAAATAATTCTTCAGATTATAAGAATGTTCTGTAAAACCTGGAACACTGCAAAAAAATGATTTTCTTACTTAGATCTTTTGTCTCGTTTCCAGCCAAAATATCTAAAAATTCTTAAATCAAGAAGGATTGAATGCACAAGGAGTGAATACACTTCATGACTTATGCAAAGATTTGACACTAGTCAGAGCCAGTCTGTAGATTTTGGACCATTCACAATTCACAGAAAATCACAAAGTGTCTGATGGGTCAGATTTTTTAGCTTCAGACTTTTTAATAAGTTAGAGGATATCAATCAGGCTTGAAACTTTGAGCTGGTTTTAGAACACATATTGTTTTCATTTGTCATGTGTCTCCTACCAATGAGTCACACAGAAGTTGTTTTCAGCATGATTTGAAAAGTCTGTTTATGTGTGATCCTCATTCATTTAGTGTGTGATGGCCAATTTTCTCTGCAACCATTTACAAAATCGTGTATGATGCCTAGTGTTTTAAAATATTTTTGATTTTAAAAGTTGTATAGTACATTCCAGAATTAAGAATTTAAAAAAAAAAAATTTAAGAACTGTTCATTTAAAGGTTTATTGGAAAACTCAAAATTGTTCTTCTATCACCGCAAACCTCCATTTTGCAGCTGACAAAATGTTTAAAAGTGATTCAAATGGACCAATTGAGAACAACAAACTTGAAAAAAAAAACTTCAGGGGTGCAATATTTGTCACTGGGACAGGACAGTACCCTTAAATGGTACTAATATGTACCCCTAAAAGGATTGTTTACACGAAAATATACATTCTGGCATCATTTATTCACCATCATGTCATTTCAATTCTGTATGGCTTTTTTTTCATCTGTGGAACAGAAGAAATTACTGCATTTGTCAGCATAATTAAAGTCAGTGGGGTCAAAAACAACAATGAACACATTGTATGTAAAAGAAAGTGATGGTGAACAAATGATGACAGAATTTTTGAGTGAACTGTCCCTTGAAGGTATTAATATGCATCCTTTAGAAGTAGATGAGGTACAAAGGTATACCTTTGCAGGGTGATGTCAGTGCAGTACTGTTGGACCTTAAAAGTCAGAACTGTCAGCCAGATCACATGCATCGCTGTTAATGCATGGGTTTGTGCCAAATTCCAAATCAAGTGGTTAAAAACACTCAGCTTGCCAAGACAAGCACTGAAGAATCTACATGTATCAAAGTAATCTACATCAAGAGTATGCTGGCAGTTGCTGCTAACTGCAGGTTAAATAGGTACTATCCTTCATTCCTCCCCCCACTCTTCCTCTCTCCGTATGGATACCTAGCTCACTCCACTGCAGCTGCATTGCAGAGCTCTCAGATCACACATACACACTCCAGAAGGGAGACAAACAGCAACTGGACTATGTTAGATGTGGACTGAGAACTGTCCTCGGGTGTTACTGCACAGTGTTGCAAAACGAGGACACTGATGCAGGTTTTTATGGGTCTTTTTATTTGCTACAGGAAGAGGTGAACATAAACCTGTGGATTTTATTTATATAAAGAGGCTGCCTGTCATCCAAAGAGGAGCGGGCAGCATAAAGAGTGATACATCATGTTCCATTGAAACACAGCTGAAGTACCGTTTCCTCTTGAATTATTTACTCAAGACTGTCACAGTATCTGTGAGAAATTCAATCTACCAAACTGGACATTCAATATCCTGTCAAACATTTCTTGTGTTTCTACACTGTATGGAGAAGGCTTACCCACAAAGTCAGTGTCTTTTAGGACCAGGTTTTTGGAAAATTGGCATCTGTTCTCAAAGACTACATAGTAAATCATACATTTTTGGTCCGATTCATCCTGCACTTCATTGTGCAAAGAAAAAAAATATGTATTGAACACAAACTCCATTTCTTAAACTTTTTTTGTTTGTTTGTTTCGGCTGATGTCATATAGACCATGCAGGTGGGAAAAATTATTAACCAATAGCCTATCAGCATTTTTGGCATTATTTTAGAGTGCTGTTGTAGGTAATGCACCTATTCTTAAATCTTGCCATTAAGTACACACTAATTTAATGCTGATTAATGTAAATAGTGTAAGTTGCATCTACAATCGCAACCAGTCTAACTGAGATAAACTGTATCTAGATGCTCTCAAGTAAACTTTTTCACTCAAAACATTTCAAAAGTTTGTGTATCACCTGCTGTCACTGTTTCGGGACCTTCACAATCCACTGTAAACTACATTCTGGTCTGGCTAAATTTTGATAAGGAAATCCTACTTTTCACAATCCAATAAACTCCTCTATAGATAAAATTAAGTCCTAAATATTCATATGTAATCCTTAGTCCCACTTGGAAATACGTCAAATTACAGAAGTTAAAATGGGTTCTGAATGTCATTTCATGTCTACCTTGAGGATCCTAATGGGATAACCAAACAACTAAAATCCTTTTTAATCTTAAAGAGCCATTTCCAGTGTATTTGTACAGAATTAGCAGATGTTTAAAGGATCCTTTATGATTCTTTGAATGATTTAAGAGAATTCCATTAGAATCCTGTACATTCCTTTGGGATTTATTGACTAACAGTAACATCACTCATCTATAACTTGCATACGACTCATCACAGGAGAGTGACAAGTGTCTTTCTGTGTCTTATTATTTTGTTTTCCCTCTGGCTTTCCTCTAGTTTTAAAATGTAATATTATTATTGTTTGCTGCGGGAGCTCGAGTAGTTTAAAAATTCACAGTGGGATTATTCGAATCTGTGATACGAATGATACTGCTTTAGCATTTTACACATGCAATTACAGCCTGCAGGCTAGATTACACATCTGCTGTGAAACCTGTTAAAAACAAGCTTGCATAAGTGTGGTCGTGACACTATGCACTGCTCTGCACTGCCTACGGTCTTGATATGGATGCTAGTGCGGTGGCGAGGGTTATACACTAGCGAAAATGGAGAAAGGAAGAAAGAGTTATTAAATTATGTTGTGTATAGATGCCAAATTAGTTTCAAATCTTCATTCACACAGCATGATACAATCGCTGGAATATCCTCTAATGTGTGACTCATGGCTGACTCATAAAATCAAAAAACTGATGGCTTAATCCAAAATATTACAAGATTAGCGTTTTGCTAACATGTAAATACTCAGACACATATCTGCAAACATCTATAAAATCAACAGCTGCACGTGTTTTAGTCAACTGAGGGAGGAAAAAATGACAGGAATCTCATCTCTTTCACACGTCTCTGTGTGGGCGTCCGCACACGTAAACATCGACCCGCCAAGCCACGTCCTACCCATCAACACGAACGTGTAAACATTCATTAGACCGATCGGAAGAGCCTTCGCCTTATTCCATCTCTCAGAGGGCTCAAAGTGCATTCAAAAGCAGGGAGAGGAAGGCTAATGAAAAGCTCTTCTGCTGCAGCTTCACTTGAAAACAGAAGCAGAGAGAAAAGCAAAGCACTGCTTATTAACTGGCTTTTGTTTAGGTATTTCGCGGGTGTGTGTCATGCTCATCAGCAGCTTGAAGGGCTCTCTGCCTCCCGCTCAACCCACTCACAGCTCCTGTGTGCTGAGACTTAAAACATTCTCTCCACCTCAATCTGCTACTGTAACTACAACACAAACTGTATTACATTTCAGGGTTACAAGGTTTTTGGATGGAGATCTGAGGCAGTATCGTGAAGCCAGACTTTTGATAATCATAGTCTGCTCCACATTGCAGCTGGCCGCTTGAAATAATATTCCAGGTTCGGTACAATCGACAACATTTGTGGCATGATGTTGATTACCACAAAAAAAAAAAAAAATTTAAAAATCAACTCGTGCCCAGTGAGGAAATTAAATGTCAGTGAATAGGGCCCATATTCAGAGGATTTAAAATCACAAATTTGAAGCTTTATCATTTTTTACAGTGGTTTTAGGGTTTTTGAGGTTGGCAACGGTCATGGCAATGAAGTTGTAAAATTTGATATAGCTTTACAAGAAAAAGGTTAATATGTTTATATTCATGCTGTTTATGTCTTGTGACTATGCTGTTATTATTAACAAGCTAAAACTATTAAATATTGTTTTTGTTCAATGAAAACAAAAAACTTGAATAAAATATATAAATATAAATATATATTTTATATATACTGTATATATATTTTATATATACTGTATATATATTATAGTATATAAATAATACCAAAATGAACACTGAAATAGTTCACTTCCATTGTAAGTGTCTCACTGTAAGCCAGATTTTTTTTTTTTTAAGAAAAAAAGAGACAAAATTATTTTTGTACTATCAGCTTTTCAGGGCTGGTTCACACTGATCCAACAAACACAGAATTAGTGCAGTGTAAACTAGACATAAGACAGGATAAAGCCGTCTGGGAAACATGTAAAACTACCAATCACACTTTGTTTTCTTTTACATGACATTTAAGAACAAAATAATCTGAAATCAGATACAACACTGTAGCAGCCTGGGAACTTATAAACACGAGACTGTTTCCCAGTGGACTGATAAAATCCTGTGCACCCTGACTTATAGGGCCCTATCCAAAATGGCCCATTTATATGGACTTGCAATCTTATGACTTTCACTTAAACATTTCTGTGATGTCCATAAGTCACATTTGTCATTTTATGTTTATGAAGGGTCCTCATGAGCGCCCCCTTTGTGGCCACACTGGTGCAGATTTCACCACATTATCGACTGCTATCACCTCTGTGGAATCACTTCACCAAAATGTGGAGGTGGAGTGCAATGGCTGAGGGTGTCCATTGCTGTTTGCATCCTAAACATTATGCAAGAACAGAATTAGTACTTCTGAAATCACTAGTATGGAAAGGGTACCTGGATGATAGGCTATTTGTGTGCAACCATGCATGCCTTTTGGGTAATATTGCCAACAATCCCCTACCAAGATGACCATCAAGTGGACTGCCTTAAAGGGAATTTGGTCTTACTGCTTAAAACAGAGGTGAACTGGGATGAATCAAAGATCAGAGGTGGTTCATATGGCATTTATGCCACATGTTAATGTAAGAGGAGCCGTAATAAGGTCTTTTGTGATTGGTCATGCTAGAGATGTACTGCAGGGATTGGCTGGTACCTGTCTAGGTGGTGATACTCCAGTGACGATTGGTGGCGTATTTAGGAGGTGGGTTCAGGGCCCTGTGGAGTCTCTCAGCGGGACAAGCACCTGCAAACAGATCAGATCAAAGAAACACTTCTGTTAGCTTCCAAATATATACATAATGAAAGCTGTTACTGATGAAGAAACTATCTGTATAAATGTGCGAGGAAGAAAACATGGGAGTATGTGTTACTAACACACAGAATGAGCTCATTAGCTCTTTAATGAGATCACAACCTAAGCAATCAGCATTGAACTATGTATGACACACACACACCTGGACAAACCACAGAGACATGCCTTTATTATAGTACATTAGCGTTGAATGGTACACCTATCGAATACAAAAACCATAATTATCTTGCTTTGCCTATACACAGCCAGTATGTCCATCATAGGCATGCTATTTAAAAATGAATGCTTATCATGCTGGAATTTTCAGCTCCAGTTTTCATTGTCACATGATCCTCCCATGCTAATTTTCTGCTTAAGAAACCTTTCTTATTATCGGTGTTGAAAATGTACTGCTTTATAAAACTCAAACTAATAGTTAATACAAATAAAAATTTGTTATTTAACCCAATATCTGTTATTTTACCTAATATGCAAAACTAGTCACATTTCAATTTCTATCATGACAACTCTCTGAAGGTTTAGCATGATAATGTACATGACAATGTTAATGTGTTTGGTCTTGGTGGAACAGATCTGGTATGCTGCTGCGGCAGAGCAAGTACCGAGACTTTCAACTGCCAATACATCCACAACACGCTGCTGTGAGCATGTAACATAACCCCCATATACAGTATAGGATACATGAATCACCCTGCAGTAAATCTATACAGGTGGAGCTGGGGAAGGTGGAGGATTTCTGAAGCGCTCTGCAACTGCTCCAGCAAGCACTAGCCAAGTATTTGAATGTTGAGCAGCAAGCTTATTGGCTGCTGATACAAAAAGAACCAATCAGCTGCGCCATGTGATAATCATGTCATTATGTCAGATTGAGTTAGACATATCGGACTGTGCCATCTAGAGTTTCATGACAGAACTTTTGATTTAATATGATGCCTTAGTAAAAAATTGCCTTTATAGAACATAAACAGTTCCATAGGTTTTGAAACAGCATTTATCTCCTTCACACACTCCTTGGCCATAAAGAAAGCCTGACATAGATTTTCAGTGCATCATTCTGTATGCCATTCGTGGGCATACACAAGTCTCTGATGGAGGCACAAGAGAACATCTCCACAGGCCTGAACTAAATAAAGAGCTCCAGTTATCAGCGTTTGACAGCAGCTCTGACACAACGGTCACATCTGCTTAACTCCATTCACAGCTGCTTCAACACGTCTTTATTATGGAGCATAATGTACTTATGACTGCAGCTTTGGTTCCAGATAAACCTGTACAACTCCATATTCCCATTGGCTTTTGAGACTGTTTGTGTGAGTGATAGAGTTATAAAGAGTGTCTACAGTAATAAGTAGCCTAGAAAAGCTTGAAGAGAAAAGATGGATATACTAACCAGTGTACTGGTGGCCATTTACCCAATAAAACAGCACTGTAGTGGTGCAATGATGGCATCAGTCTAGGGTTGCATGGATGGATGAAGGATACGTTTTTTGGAATTATGCATAGACTGTTTTAGGCCATTTTAAGTTGTAAAGTGACCATTTTAAGTTGAAACACTGTAATAATGGATTTCTTTCTTAAAAACACAGATTTTTTCACTTCACAAGACATTAATTGATGGACTGGAGACGTGATGTTTTTATCAGCTGTTTGGACTCTCATACGGCACTCACTCATTGCAGACGATCCATTGGTAAGCAAGTGACGTAATGCTAAATTTCTCCAAATCTGTCCCGTTGAAGAAATAAACCCATCTACAACTTGGATTGTTGGATGTGAGTACAGTCTCAGCTAATTTTCATTTTTGGGTGAACTATTCTTTTAAAACTGTATGCTGTTTTTAAATAAAAATACAAAAAATCAACCATTTAAAATGCAACAAGTGAATTTAGGCATCACAACATTATAATGTATGATTGAGTATGATTAAAAAAATATATTTTGAGATTTCCTAAAGATTGCATTTAACAATGTTATTAATTTGATTTAGTGTTAAATAATGTTAATGCTGGGAAATGCATGTAAAAATGTTTAATAACTTAGCAAAATAATACAAATAGCAGGTCTAAATGTACCCCTATTTATCTATCTATCTACAGTATGTATCCTGTTCTGGTGGGTCAGAGCAACAAAGTTCTGACTTTCTGCTTGCGCTTCAGGGGATATGAGGTGGAAAATGCCGTGTTTTCCTCTCTGCCACCAGATAATATGCAGACGCTCCACACAGTGACTCACACTGCATGAGCATGAGTGCCGTTCATGGCATGTTCACACTGAGAACTCCAATGAGACAGAGTAATTTCACCCTCGCAGGCACAGAGAGCCCCACACGGGTCCCAGAACCAGCAAACTGACATACTGCTGCAGCAGATGGGATTTAATGCATCCCTAACACACACAAGTAAACAACTGTCATGCATACAAACTGAAAACATGAGTACATAACAAAAAAGTACCTTGTTCCACACAGTAATGGCAACTAAACTGAGAAAGGTTTTTTTTGCATTTTTTATGTATATTATTTATATACATATATATTTTTACATTAAAAACATTAAATATAATGTGTGTGTGTTTGTGTGTGTGTGTGTGTGTGTGTGTGTTAAATAAGTAATATTAAATAAATGACAAAAATATATAATGTATGCATGTGTGCATGTATATATGAGTGTGTGCATACTTAAGAAAAATTATTTTATACAACACTGTAATGGTGGCTACATTGAAAAAATGTCAGGTATTTTGTATTATTATATCTATTTTTTATTTAATTTAAATGTAATTATAATTTTTTTTTTTTTTTATGTCTTTCAGTTAGTTCTGTTTCTTCATGTCATGCCAGACAGACTGGATGATGATGAGATTATGATGTGGAGCACTGGCTGTTGTCAGACTCCTTGTGCAAACACAAATCTCACTGAATTATTACAATTAATGGCAAAATGAATGTTTGGAAATGTAAACTGATATGTCCTACTGACACACTACAGCAAAATATATAACTAACTGACTTAAAACCATTTTTTAGCTGATGAAAATACTAGTGTTCTAATCATTTTGGCCACCACTGTATAACAAAATACAAACCCGATTCCAAAAAAGTTGGGACACTGTACAAATTGTGAATAAAAACAGAATACAATGATGTGGAAGTTTCAAATTTCAATATTTTATTCAGAATACAACATAGATGACATATCAAATGTTTAAACTGAGAAAATGTATCATTTTAAGGGAAAAATAAGTTAATTTTAACATCAACACATCTCAAAAAAGTTGGGACAAGGCCTGTGTGGCATCCCCTCTTCTTTTTATAACAGTCTGCAAATTGGACTGAGGAGACAAGTTGCTCAAGTTTAGGAATAGGAATGTTGTCATATTATTTTAGATAAAATTATTATTATTATTATTATTTGCAGTGCATGTATTACATTGCAGATCCTTTGTAATATTTTGTAATAATTTTGGACCCTGCATACTAAGCAGTGAAGGCAGGGGAGGACAGCGAGCAGGAAGATGGTGGCGCCCAGTGTTGTCTGGAAAAGATCTGCATTAACCACAGGCTCTGGTGTGCCCATAGCGCTTTCTTTTCAGGATGTCATTATGTGATTTTCAGAGCAAGCACTGTCTAAATTAGCCCTGTGCCTCCCTCGACTAAACTCACTGACTACACAACCCAAACAGAGAAAGAGAGAAAAAAAGAACTGCATTAACTTGGAGAAATTCCAAATTAAGCACATTATTCAAAAACCTGAAAAAGGCAGAAGCCAGAGTGAAAAATAGATAGAGCAGAGCTGCTTTATGGCTGAATGTTCAGAGCAGATCTGCATGTTTAAAGCAGGAAGACTGGCAGATGGCGTAAATATGCTTCTGCTGAACTGCTATCTCACCCCATGAACACGACACGTCCAACAGACGTTCTTTATGCACTCCAGAACATGCATTTTATTATGTTCTCTCTCTTACTGCTCTTCAACTTTATTTGTCAGAAGTGAGTTGGTGGTTTGGATTCCATGAAACCACAATAGTTTAGTCAAAAATGGCATTATAGAAGAATGTAGTCTCTGAAGACACCTAAAAGCTTTGAGATAATAACTTTCTGATCTAGTGCTCATCTGCTTTTCGTTTTCCTGACTGAGAGGAACATGTTCAGAGAAAATGTCAAGAAACAAAAATCAAACCTGATAGAGCAGGTCTCCCTTCATTATTCGCTCTCATTTATAATTCAGTTCAGCCCTTGCTAGGAGAAAAAACACTTCCAGCACATACCTGGTGCATTTTGAAATTTATTTATGCCGTAAAGTCAACATGAAATCCAGTTCAAAAACAGATGATAAATTATCTCATTAATCAAAAAGTGCCTTACACGTCTCCAGTCCATCAGTTAACGTCTTGTGAAGTGAAAAGTCGTGAATAAGAAACAAATCCATCAAGATGTTTTTAATGTAAAACTGTTGCTTCCAGCTATAATACGAGTCTTCTATCCATAATATTGCTTTCTCCAATCAAAAAGTTATCTCGTCTGAATCAGAAGAAAAGCATGCACAGATCAAAAACCATTTACAAGCTAAAAAAGAGGTGGATTTTTGGACTTTTTCCATTTGAGAAAGTGTTATTATGGATTATGGACTGGTATTTTGGGTGGAAGCGAAAATCTATTGTTAAAATGCTTTAATGATGGATTTGTTTCTTACAAACTTGCACTTTTTCACTTAACCAAACTTTAATTGATGGACTGGAGTCATGTGAATTACTTGTGGATTAATGTGATGTTCTCATCTGCTGTTTGGACTCTCATTCTGACGGCACCCATTCACTGCAGAGGATCCATTTGAGAGCAAGTAATGTAATGCTAAATTTCTCCAAATCTGTTCTGATGTGAAAACAAACTCATTTACATTTTATTCCTTCCAAAACTATTCCAAACTATTCCTTGAAGAAAATAAGTAGGGACAATTTTGATTTCATGTTGGCTTTAAAGTGGTCATAGGATGCTACATGCACTTTTACAAGTTGTTTGAACTGAAATGTGTGTTGGCAGTGTGTGTACACAACCACCCTATAATGATAAAAATTCACCCAGTGGTCTTTTTTTTAATCTGGTTAAATGTTTTCCCCTTTCTCAAATCGAGCCGATCTCAGATGCCTGTCTGTGTGAATGTATTAAAAGAAACAAAAAAATTAATAAAAATAAGGATCCAATTAGGACTAGTTTTTTATTGTGAAGATTACATTGCATTCTTAAACATACTTTAAAAGACCTCACTGCATCAGAAAATTGCAATCATAATAAAGATATCACTAAACCAATATTAAACAGCCTTATTATTTTTCTCAAAGTCAGTCATCTTATTTCACCATCTTGTAAAGATACTAATAAAAATGACAAATCTCATTTGAAGTACTTTGGATTTATCTTTCATTATATTGTAATATTATCTGAGCTATGGGCTTTCCTAATATCTAAATTATGAGATTGTCAAGATGCCTGTCTCTGTCTGGCAGATGAAGGCTTGGTAATAAGGCCGGAGACCGTTTTCTTCTATTATAGAATAATTATTTGCTAACAAGCGAGGGATAATAAACATCACATTTCTGTGTAGAGTTGTTGATAAATCAAGAGAATGTGGGATTGTTGTCTTAAGAGGCAGATTTCCAACAAAGTACAGTTTATCAAGATTTTTTGTTTTATTTTAGTTTTACCTTTAAAATGTAAAGCTGTGATCCTTTAAAGGGGTGAGATGAGAGACAAAACTTCTCAGTTGGTCTGAGAGAAAATTCTCATTCTGTTTCTTCAATTCATGGATTTAACAACAAAATTTAAAAACAAATTTGACTTTTCTGTTTTCTGTTATTTTGCATAATCCATATTACTTTAAAAGGCAAGATGCAGTAACTACACATGGTCAAAACTGGCAAATATCTGATATTATATATAATATAATGTATATAATGTTCTACAGAAGAAAAGTTCTCACAATTTGAGCAGTCACAAAGTCAAGCAGCTGAGGTTTTATATTCCAGTATGGAATATAAGTATGGGAATGACCTGAAACTGTTCACACTATAATTTCATGGAATGCACTGAATGACTAAGCATGATCACATTGCAGAACCTGGTATGACATCATACATGGAGTTCACTGAGTTCCTGACAGGAGCGGTAGCTGTAACTGTAGTATCCATAATGGCTAATGGAGCATCAGTCTCTCCCAGTCAGCAGGTTGAGAACCGTGCCCTCTCTGTCTGTCTTTTCTGCCCCTGCCCGACAGAGAAGAAGGGGGTGACCAATCCCCCCGTTTGGGCATTACATCATTGCTTTCCCTGCTGCAGTGCCTCCCAATGAAAGAGTCTGTGTGCCTGCCAAGTAAACAATTCTGTCTCTTCACATGCTTCTATACCGCACTTTAATATATCATAACTGACACATGACATGACACAGCAACATAAAAAATGTGCACCCATCAGTTAATGTTTGGCATCTTGCAGAAGCTCTTAATACTATCCTCACAAAAAACAAACATGTTTAAAGCTAATTGACAATAGGCAAAATAAAACATGACCGATGTGTTACAACAAACTAACATTTCTTAGAATGTCTCAATGTCTAACAACTCTTTGCATTGATAAATGTAATTGCTGCATTTTTCTATAAATTTCAGACTAGACTGCTTCAGTGCAGCATTTGGTGTCACTGAGGATAGCAGTTGGTTCCTGCATCCAGCCACTGATGGCAGGCAGCTTTCTGCCATTACAGCACTGCAGGAGAGGAGACAGACAGCAGAAGAAACGCTCCTCTTGTGCTTCACTGGCCTTCTGGCATGATGCATGAAGACTACGGTCACCTGTATCGTGAACTTATTCAGCACAGACACAGCGGGGTGCTGAGGGACACGGATAAATTGATGAGAAGAGGTCACGTTGCATATGACACATGCTTTCTGTCATGACCACAAAGATTGGTAAAGGGGTGGGCAAAGAAAAAAGTTCAACAACAATATAAGCCAAGAACTCTCTTGTCAACCTTGCCATCCCTTCCTCAACAAAATGGTCTCTAGTGAGATTCTGAAATCAGTCAGTCCTCCAGTACAACTACAGAGTGATTTCTGCAACTCATACAGTTTGGTGGCATGATAGTATTCAATGTGCAATGGCTGGATGTGCAAAAAGCACCATAAATGTAGTCCATACAACTTTTGCACTATATTTCAAGTCCAAACCAGTATTAAATGTCAGTCTATTTCTCAGATAAAGCCAAGTTGTTATTTACTGATAATCTTCTCCTCTACTACAGCAAAAGAACAACTCTGAAATGAAATTATTGGCCTCCGAAGTGTGCCATAGATACCATGTCTAATTTGAAAGCTGCTCTTGGGCCGAAATATCAATGAATAATTAATGCACAAGTCATATGAAGCTACTGTATAGAAAATAACTATATGAAAATTATAATTTTTATAATGATCACCACCAATAAATAAATACACCCACTTATTAAAAAAAAAGAAAAGTTTCTCAATCGATTTGACACTTTTCTCCAATGCAATGTACTTGTTCTCAAAACAATTAGCACAGCCATCCAAACACAAAATTCTTAACCAGTTTAACTTTACTGCAAAATGAAGCACTGCGATTTTTTTCTAGTAATGCATTTATTAAAAGTAAATTAATATCAAATCTATAGGGGTGTTCTCGATTGATTATAAAACACATTCAGCTGTAGATGCACAAATATGCTAATGAAAATACATGTTTATTGCAATTTTTCAACAGGGAGTTGTTTTACATATATATTGTCTAAACAAAATGAAAATTGTTCCAACACCAACACCTGCCATCACCCATAAGAAAAAACTAATTGCCCCTTTAAACTTAAAATCTGTTTGTGCCACCTTTAGCACCAAGCACCGCAAACAAACTTTTCTGATATGATAACTACAGATCAGTCTTTATATATATATATATATATAGGCTTTTTCAACTGGTGAACATACTAGTGTTCTAATAATTTTGTCCACCACTGTATATACACACACACACACACACACACACGTGTGTTTGCTGTATACATTTATCCTGAATTACTGATCTTGCCTTTCATTTACATCTGGAAGAGAACTTAATTACAGTTTATCTAGACTACATATTGTCATGGGTACTGTGCTCCAAGGAGACAAGCGCACAACGCAGGAGTAATCCAGCACACAAGCTTGGCTTTTTCAACTGGTGAACATACTAGTGTTCTAATAATTTTGTCCACCACTGTATATACACACACACACGTGTGTTTGCTGTATACATTTATCCTGAATTACTGATCTTGCCTTTCATTTACATCTGGAAGAGAACTTAATTACAGTTTATCTAGACTACATATTGTCATGGGTACTGTGCTCCAAGGAGACAAGCGCACAACGCAGGAGTAATCCAGCACACAAGCTTTAATTCCAACTTCAACTCAAGAGCATAACCAGGAGACAGATAAATCAGCAACATCTAAGAGCAAACTAAACATGACGGTGAACGGACAAAGAAATTGAGGAAAGGCAGGGCTATTTATTCTAAACGATTGACTAAGATGATTAACACAGGTGGAAACTAATGAATGATGATTAACTAAATGAGAACAGAAATAGAACCAAATAAGGGCAGACAGAAACACACACGACAGATATCGCCCCCCCTCCCGGAAAGCGTGTCCCACACCGTAACAGTAACATCAGGGAGGGGGGGCGGGCGCCCTGGATCTGGGAGCTCCAAGAGCCATGGCAGCGCAGGCAGTTCAGGTTGCCATGGCGGATCCTCCATGGCTCAGCCACAGGTATATGCCCCCCCCCCAAAAAAAATTATTGGGGAAAACTAGGAATCCTGGGGGGCGCTCTGGAGGAGCGGGCTCTGGGGCTGGAGCCGACACTGGAGCAGGCTCTGGGGAAAGGATGAAGGTGGAGTACTGTCGTTCTCCTCATCCTCCTTTTTTTGGTTAGCGGTGAATGGACTGGCCGAAGGGCTTGAGAGTGATGCGGCCGCAGGTTCTGGGCTGAGGATCGGATTGGTTCGGGGAGCAGGAAACTGAGGATGGACGGCAGATTTCAGCACTGTTAGAAACCCACTTCCGGGCTCGGGGAAACACAGGAGGATAGGTATGGTCGGGACCAATGGCCAGGTATGTGGAGGATCTCAACATGGGGTGAGCTTGCGAGGCCCAGAGGTTTTCAGAAGGGGCTGGATGAGAATGGCTTTTAACTTCTCCAACCTCCTCTACTTCAAAGTTAGAGCTGTTTAAATATAGGATTAAATTTATTTACTCAAACAAAGAGAAGTCACAAACGGTAGAACAACGAATAGTGTTCTCATCCAATCCCAACTGAAAACAGGCACATAGAGAAGCATCAGGCCAGCCCACTTGATGGGAAAGCTCAATGAATTCCTCCACATACCTTTCCAGAGAGTGACCAACCTGTCGCAGGCAGCACAACTGGTCCTCAGCCCAATCCATCTTGTTTAAAGGTCCGTTCATCTGTCACAGGTACTGTGCTCTAAGGAGACAACCGCACGACACAGGAGTAATCCAGCACACAATCTTTAATTCCAACTTCAACTCAAGAGAAGAACCAGGAGACCGATAAATCAGAAACATCTAAGAGCAAACTAAACATGACAGTGAACGGACAAAGCAACTGAGGAAAGGCAGGGCTATTTATACTAAACCAAATGGTCGACTAATAAGATGATTAATGAACACAGGTGGAAACTAATGAATGATGATTAACTAAATGAGAACAGGAATAGAACCAAATAAGGGCAGACAGGAACTAAACAGAAACACACACGTGACACATATGTGCTGCGCTTGCATCATAGGAGAAAAAAAATTTAAGAAGTTTGAATCCATGTTTGAAAAGCTCCTGTCTCAACATCTCCACAGGCCTCTTCCTTTGAGGCTGGTGATGTTGTTCTGGACCACCATGTCAACAATGCTGCTGTTCTTGATTGTCCACCTGAATGATCTCAAACTTAAATTCTGAAAAATGTTTGGACAGTTACAGTAAATAACAGAAGTTGTCCCAGGAGGACTAAGAATATGTACTATCAACAATCACAGTCCCTGGCTTGGTTGGAAGAGGTGGGCCAGAGCGCGGTTCAGTTGGCTAGGGCGCGGTACGCATGTAGTGTGAGCGCTATACGTGGAGCATGATTGCGTTAACATTTCTGAGCGACAAAAGTGATAGATCTGTAAAGCAATATATTGTGAGAGGGTTGTGTGACCGCGTCCCGAATGACTCAAAATAATAATAAACAACAAAGTTAACAAAACAATGCACTCCACTGTGCTGAGCGAGAGTGCTTCTCCGCTGTCTTCACGTGCTATTGGAAACTTCCTATTTCCTACTTATGAAGTCGTGATTACGAGCTTGCTGCATTCTTTTCTGCTAAAAATAACAGTGTAAAGTGGTTTGTGAATATTGATGCTTAGCCTAAATAATTTTGTGGTGAGCACTTCATGTGAGCGCTGCTGCAGTCTTAGGCCCGACCCAAATGCTCTCGTTGGTTGAGACGCATGATGACGCCCATCCAAAGCCAGTACTGATCAACATCCCACCCCTCCTGTGACCCATGGTTTTTTCTGTGTGTATTCAAAGCCAGTGAGCAATGGACTTTCAAAATAATAATAATAAAAACACTGCGTTAATGCACGATAAAATAATTGTCGGCATTAATTAATTAATGCGTGTGATGAGTGGGGGCGGGGCCGAGAGCCGTGGGAACAGAGCAAGGCTGGTGGAATAATTGATAATGAGCGACACCTGCACCACTCACCGGTCTCGAGTCCCACGGAGGAGCTCCGGGAGGATAAAAGGAGGAGTTACGACAGTGAAAGACGAGAGAGGACCAGGCCTGGACTTTATTTTGTGTTTTAGTTCTGTTTGTGCCCCTCGCGGACAACTGTCGCGCTATTTTGTGTTTATTTTATTATTAAAGTTTTCTTTGAACGTTCGCCAGTTCCTGCCTCCTTCTTCCCGTGACTACAAACTTTGTTACATTGGTGCAGAAACCCGCGAGGAAGGAGGGACACGCTGTCAGAGAGCCCTCGCTGCTGATGGGGATCGCGGTGCTGAGGAGATCGGGCAGCAGGAACAAGCGGAGAGACCGCCGGTGGCTCCCCGAGGCGGTGGTGCTGGAACGATGGAAGACGAGGTGGGACGGAGAGCTCGGTGCCGCGCTCCTGGGTCGGGGAGGGGTGGCTGCCATCCAAGAGGGAGTGGAGGAGTCGGCCCCGTTCCCCAGGAGGCCAGAGCCTGCTGCTGTCCGCCATGATTGGGGAGGAGCTGGGAACGGGGGACTCGCTGCCGGCTGCCCTCAACAGGAGGAGCCATCGGTTCGCCAGGAGGCGGAGGAGCGGTTGGCCGTTCACCAACGATGTCCAGTACCATCGCATGGCACCGCGAGTGAGAACCTCTCAGCCGGTTGAGGACCAAGCGGCAGTGTGTCCAGGAACCAGACTGATAATTTTTTTTTTCTTTTCCTCTCTCCCCTCTCTCGTATCTGTCTCTCCTCATCTTTCCGTCTCCTTTTCTCTCACCTTGTCTGTCTGGGAGCCGTGGGAACGGAGCGAGGCCGGTGGAGTAATTGATAATGAGCGACACCTGCACCACTCACCGGTCTCGAGTCCCATGGAGGAGCTCCGGAAGGATAAAAGGAGTTACGACAGTGAAAGACGAGAGAGGACCAGGCCTGGACTTTATTTTGTGTTTTGGTTCTGTTTGTGCGCAACAGTCATCCGCGAGGGGC
>NW_015505728.1:665326-670326 GCF_001515645.1 Sinocyclocheilus grahami | reverse complement strand
GGAGGTCTGCGCTCGTGCCGTTTGTACAAATTGGCACACCAGATCCTTGTGTGGTCTCAATGTGGTAGCAGACATCCTGTCGAGGCAGGGGCCGAGGCCCGGGGAATGGATGCTTCACCCCGAGGTGGTGAAGCAGATATGGAGTATTTTTGGCCAGGCTCAGGTGGACTTGTTTGTGACTCAGAAGACATCATAATATCCCCTCTGGTGCTCTCTGATTCATCCAGCTCCGCTGGGGCTGGATGCCATGGTACAGGCGTGGCTGAGGCTTCGTCTGCACGCCTTTCCCCCGATCGCTCTGCTCCCAGGAGTTCTGGAGAGAGTGCGCCAAGACGAAGTCCGCTTACTGTTCTGGCCGGGCCGAGTATGGTTCTCGGACCTGATCTCCCTTCTCGACGGCTCTCCATGGGAGATTCCCGTCAGGAGGGACCTCCTCTCACAAGCGGAGGGCACGATATTTCACCCCCGCCCGGAGCTGTGGAAGTTATGGGTGTGGCCCCTGAGGGGGCACAACTAGTAGCTTCCGGTCTCTCAACTGAGGTTGTTGAGACCATCCTCCAATCCAGAGCTCCCTCCACGAGGAAACTGTACGCCAGCTAGCTGCCCAGTCGGTACAGTACTGGAGTTCCTGCAGGCCCGTTTCTCTACAGGGTTGACCCACTCCACCCTGAAGGTCTACGTGGCGGCCATTGTGGCCTACCATCTCAGTGGGGACACACCCCCTGGTTACACGTTTCCTCTGCGGTGCGCTGAGGCTGAGACCTCGGGTACGATCTCGTGTCCCTACATGGGACCTAGCAGTGGTGCTAGAAGCTCTCTGTAAGCCTCCATTCGAGCCTATCGAAGAGATTTCTGATCGCCACCTTACGATAAAGACTACCTTTCTTCTGGCGATATCTTCTCTTAAGAGAGTTGGGGATTTACAGGCCCTCTCAGTGGCCCCTTCCTATCTTGACTTTGCGCCCGGTCTGGTATTTTGACTTTGCACCCGGTCTGGCCAAAGCATTTCTGTACCCTCGTGTGGGGTATGTCCCAAAAGTCCCCTCATCAGCACCGCAGCCCATCGTACTTCAGGCCTTCAGTCCTCCTCCCTTTGGGGAACCAGACCAGCAGAAGCTTAACTGTATGTGTCCAGTGCGAGCACTTGGTGCATACATCCACAGAACTGCCCTGTGGAGGAGGGCGGACCAGTTGCTTGTGTGCTACGGTCCCCCTAAGAGAGGTCTTCCAGCAACTAAGCAAACCCTCAGTCGGGGGTCAGTCACATGTGATTCAGAGCATGGGTTGCAGAAGGCGTTTCCCTAGCGTTTTTGATGCAGCATCTCGTTCCCTCGAGGAACCAGGGTTACATACGTAACCTGAGACGTTTTTTAATGACCGCGTTTCGACTTCAGCAAATCAGTTTGCGCAAATGCAAACAACGTGATTCCAACATCCAGTCACGCAAGAAAACGTGCATTTTACCTGAAGACGTGATCAATAAGGAAAGTCGTATTTACATTTAATAACTTTAAATTATTCTTAACCTTGAATATCATTCTTAAATCACAAAATGACCAATGAAGTGTCAAACACCCAAAGCAGTACATATTTATTCTATAAGTTCTCTTTAATTGAAAAATATGCATTTTCATATACTGTAGTAGGCCTACTGTATATTACACACACGCATCAGAAGACAGAAAGAGCTTTATTGCCAAGTATGTTTGCACATACAAGGAATTTGTTTTAGTGACACAAGCTTCCAGTACACGGAGACAACAACACACAGATAATACAAATAAGATGTGAATAAAATACACATATGTATAATTATAAATAAAGCACACACACACACACACAAAGGATAAATATGTACAAGTGTGCTATAGATAAAATACTGTAGAATATGAATAGAATAAAAAATTAAGTTGTAGGGATGTACTAGGATGTAAAGTGATAAATAGTATAAGGTTATTGCACATATTTGTATTGCACAATGGGAGAATATTTAACTGTTCATGAGGTAGATTGCCTATAGCTTATATATATATATGAATATACACACTGCCGTTCAAAAGTTTGGGATCAGTAAGATTTGTAATGTTTCTTAAAGAGGTTCTTATGCCCATCAAGCCTGCATTTATTTGGTCAAAAATACAGAAAATTTTGTGAAATAGCCTATTATTGCAATTTAACAAAACCGTTTTCTATTTTAATATTCTTGAAAATAGAATTTATTCCTGTGAAGCAAAGCTGAATATTCAGCATCATTATTCCAGATTTTAGTGTCACATGATCCTTCAGAAATCATTCTAATATATGCTGATTTATAATCAATGTTGGAAACTTAATATTAATAGCTTAATATTTTTTTGGGACCTGTGATATTTTTTCAGGATTCTTTCATAAATAAAAGGTTAAAAAGAACAGTATTTATTCACAGTAAAAATGGTGTTAAATATACACAACTATTCCAAAAAAAAAAAGTTTGGGGTCTTCTTCTTCTTCTTCTTCTTCTTCTTCTTCTTCTCTTTTTTTTTTAAAAGCAATTTTAAAATAGTTTTATTCAGCTAGGATGTGTTAAATGGATAAAATGTACAGTATATTGTTAGAAAAGATTTCTATTTTGAATAAATTCTGTTCTTTTTAACTTTTTATTTTATTTATGGAACACAGGTTCCAAAAAAATATTAAGCAGCACAACAGTTTCAACACTGATAATAAATCAGAATAAGAATGATTTATAAAAGGATCATGTGACACTGAGGACTGGAGTAATGATGCTGAAAATTCAGTGCTACGTCACAGAAATAAAATGTTTTAAAGTATAATAAGATAGGAAACCAATATTAGAAATTGCAATAATATTTGACAATATTACAGTTTTTTTCTGTATGTTTGATCAAATAAATATAGCATTGATGAGCATAAGAAACTCCAATAAAAAAAAATAATTGGCAATAAAGTGTGTGTGTGTGTGTGTGTGTGTGATATATCCCTTATTCTGTCCCTTATTTGTCTATGAAAAACCACGATTGTCCCTTATTTTCCTTTTCTGAAGTTGGCAACCCTAGTTCTGTGTGAATGGCTTGGTTTCGGTTTAAACCTAATCAAGATCTTCTCCGCATTGAGCTTCTATATTTCTCTAATATTTTGAATGAATAACGTGGACTAGACTAACAAAACATTAAACTACAACATCACTTGCATCATCACCGCATCTCGTGCTCCACTGATGACGCTACACTGAGGACTGGAGTAATGATGCTGAAAATTCAGTGCTACGTCACAGAAATAAAATGTTTTAAAGTATAATAAGATAGGAAACCAATATTAGAAATTGCAATAATATTTGACAATATTACAGTTTTTTTCTGTATGTTTGATCAAATAAATATAGCATTGATGAGCATAAGAAACTCCAATAAAAAAAAATAATTGGCAATAAAGTGTGTGTGTGTGTGTGTGTGTGTGATATATCCCTTATTCTGTCCCTTATTTGTCTATGAAAAACCACGATTGTCCCTTATTTTCCTTTTCTGAAGTTGGCAACCCTAGTTCTGTGTGAATGGCTTGGTTTCGGTTTAAACCTAATCAAGATCTTCTCCGCATTGAGCTTCTATATTTCTCTAATATTTTGAATGAATAACGTGGACTAGACTAACAAAACATTAAACTACAACATCACTTGCATCATCACCGCATCTCGTGCTCCACTGATGACGCTGCCTGATGTACATCTAACATTGGATTGTACTATTTTTGCATTCAAATGCAAATGTTTACTAATATTCTACTAATGTCGACTAATATTCATTCTTTACTCACAATCTCCTCATCACAGGCAGGCACAGCCCTCATGTTCGTGTTTGTGTGTGCTGTCTGCGTAACTCATAGTACGTGACTATCGTACACTATATCGAACATTTTTTTATATCATTATCGAAGAAGGTGTAACGTCGATAAATATCGATACCGTTTTATCGTCCAGGCCTATCTAACACTCTAAGAAAAGTCCATGAAAATAGGTCCCAATTAACCCGTTAACGTAAAGAATTTTCCATATTGGTTGTTCACTGGCGTTCTACACGTATTGTGAATTATGCATTGTGTTTGCGAGCTGGTTCTTTTCACAAACGATGGGCCAATTCATTGGTCTAAAACGGCTCACTTACTCACTGAATCACTCAAGGCACTTATTAAATGAACATCTGACTCACTCACCATTGGCTCAAAGTGATCTGAAATGTGTCAGTGTGTACTCGGTGAGACTTAAAACAGTTTATTGACCGATGTATAGTTAGGACTGTAGGCCATTATACTGAACATGTGGAGGTGAGCAGAGGCTGAATCTGACTGTGTTTGGGAAATAAAGGTGTGTGTGTTAGTGTGTAACCAGAATAACAAGTTTAACTGTTGACCATCCAACACACGCTTATCTAACGTCATCTAATCTAAACAAGGGAGCATCATAGACTTCTGATGTTTTTACATCAAACTAAAAGACTACAGACAATTCCTAACCTAGTTTAATGCAGCCAGACTTTTGGCTATTGGTCTAAAGTCTGGTCCACACCGCATCTAAGAACCGCCCACAATGACAGAAGGCTTAGCCTTCCCCTGGCTTGAGGACTTGGGGCAAAAATGCCACTAAATTGGACAAAAATGCCCCTGCACAAACAAATTAAATCTATTACGTCTGTTGCTAACAAAGTGAATATGAATAGACAGTGTCGATTGCGGCATTAAATTAAGATCTGCTCATGTTGCACCGTATTTAATTTTAGGCGTTTTTACATGGTTGCGCATTTTAACCAATCACACACAATTCTGTTGAGCTTAGGAATGCAATGGCCAATCAGAGGCGTTCAGATGAGTCAGATCAGTTTTGTTGAGTGCGCACGTGTTCGTGACTGAATTCCGGACTCTTGCGAATTCTCTCATCATAAACAACAAAGCGCAGATGTACGTACAATGTAAGTAAGAGATTCATTTCACAGTGTATACAGCTTCAGTGA
>NW_015505728.1:659785-664870 GCF_001515645.1 Sinocyclocheilus grahami | reverse complement strand
ACACATACAGTTACTATGATATACAATTACTCATGCTGTGTTTATATCACCCACCCCTAATGACCCACACCATCATTAAATCACTGCCACCATCACCGTTATGTACCTGGACAGTCTGGTGATGCTAATGGCAGGTGTCTAGACAGGCAACATCACGTCACCCTGAATCCAACTAGCATGTTATCTCGCCCGGCAAAGACACACAAAATTACATGACACACATCTGCTTCAATATATCCAACATGTAGAGCTATAAGCGCATAACTATACTTAACAGGTACAGGGATGCTCAAAAACTGCAGAAAATATGCACAGACAATAGATACATCATCAATGAAGTGATAATTCACGAAATAATTAAAAAATACTGATAATAGCTAGAAAGAAAAAGAGGGAAATGTAAAGATACAGAGGGCTGTTAGGAGAAATCAGAATGCCGGTACTGCCCATATCAGCCTGTCAGATTCTCCCACACCTTATGTGCCAGAGTGTTACACACAATGACGCAGCATCTCTGCAGAACGGCGAGCAGGCAGGCAGAGAACAGGAGAGAGACAGAAAGAAAAACAAGAAAAAATGAGCCTACCTGATGAGATCTGCGTCTAGGTTCCTGTTCTTCAGCGTGTAGCACAGAGGAAGAGAGAGAAACACAGATGGACCTGGAGAGAGAGAGAAGAGGAAAGAAATGTGGCAGGTGAGCTCAAGGTGTCCTCAGAGTCCCCTCGTTTCAGTCACATGACCTCGATAGCTACAATACACGTTCCTTGTCAATGGCCAGAGACGCACATGTGTGAGTTTAGTATGCGTTGTTCATACTGCCGCCTTCCAGCAAGTGGGAGAGCGCTATGAGCGAGGGGTAGGGCTGTGTGTGTGTGTGTGTGTGTGTGTCTGTGTGTGTGTGTGTATGTGAGAGAGAGAAAGAGAGAGAGAGAGGGAATGTGTGTGTGTGACTGAGATGGTAATATAATTAACAGCCTGATAGACTGTAAATTAGAGCAGAAGTAAAAAGAATTCATGAATCATGAATGTTCCAGAACCAGCGCAGATGCTCTCAAGCTACAATGTAGCGCAAAAAATAAAATAAAAAATAAAGAATGACATTGCACAAAGGCAATGAAGGCTTTTTCTACAATATTTTAACAGTTAAAGATAATGATAGTTTCCAAACAGGTTTTCCCAAACACTCCTACTGCCCACTCCACTATGTCTTCAATCTGATATTGTCCACTCAAACACAGCCCCTCCCCAAACTTCATTGGTCGAGGAGCTGAAGATCAAATGTCAAAAGCCCCTTTTAATGCAAGTCCACTTGATGACCATTTTTGAAACATCCCAGGACGATAATTCTAGTCATAAAGGTACAGCTCTAGAAATAAAATCTGACAACAATAGCATCATAAAATGTTCAGACAGACAGACAGACAGACAGATAAACAGATTATCTGCAGGAAAGCAGGTTTGACGAATCAGTGGTCTAGCGCTTGCAAGTTAAGCTGCCTTCACGTGCTATCAGAAATTTTCTATTTCCCACTTATGAAATCATGATTACAAGTGTCACACTTACACTATCGGAAGGACGAGAGAAATGTGGAGTACAATTAATAGTCTTTTAATCATCGAAACACAGGGGTAATCCAATACAGGAACGAGATGCTGACACATGTAAAGACGAAGTAGACCCAACGGGAGAAACGCAAAGACAGGAGCTTAAATGCTAGGGATAATTGGAGAAACACAGGTGGATCACATATGACAATAAGACTAAATGAAGACAGGAAAATGACCAAATAAGGACAAACAAGAACAGAAACAGGGGCAAACCACGATACAGACAGTCCAGAATCCTGACATTACGCCCCCTCCCGGAAGGCACGTCCTGGCGGCATAGAAACTACATGGGGAGGGGCGGGTGGGAACTTGGGAGGCGGCTCAGGAGGAGGACAGACACCCGGGAGGGGGCCGCCAGACAGAGTCCATGGGGGTGACGAAGGAGCGAGGAGCCAGGGAGACGGCAGGAGGGAGCTGGAACAGGAGGAAACAGGCGGGACCCAGGCCTCAGCCATAATGACGGCCCACGGTGGAGCCGACGGAGGGAGGAGCCATGGAGAAGGAATGGCCGCCGACTCCAGGGGGCCGACCAACAGCGGCAGAGCAGGTGGTGGAGGAGCCCGAGATGGAGACGGAGAGCAAACGAGCCAGGAGGATGCCAAGGATCCGGGGGGCCAGGGTGCAGCCGAGGGCTCTGGCGACCAAGGTGGAGGCGGAGATCCGGAGATCCGTGGCGGAGCCGGAGCGACTGAGGACCAAGGTGGAGCTGGCGGGAGGAAGGAGCCCAATAGAGCCGGTGGGATGGAGCGACGAGATGCAGCCGGAGGAGCGGAGTCCTGAGGCGATGGTGGGTCGACACCCAACCAAGGCAGAGCCGGAGGGACGAGGGAGTCCAGTGGAGCTCGTGGATCGACGGGTGACGGTGGAGTCGAGGGAGCTAGGAGCCGAGGTGGAGCCGCGGGGTCTATGGGCTGAGGCGGAGTCCAGGCCTTGGAGGCTGGAGGTGAGGGATTCTCTAGCCATGGTGACGCTGGAGGATGGCAGACCCGCAGCGCTCGCATCATATTGATGGTGGGCTGAGGGCGAGCAGAGGGGCTGCCAGATGACAGCAGTGGAGGAGGCAGGAGTGGGCGGGTATTCATGAGCCTCCGGGCTCTTAGGGCTGCCCTCAGGGTTCAGAGCCCACTTCTGGCTGGACTGGGAAACGGGAGCCCCCTCAGGGCTGGACGGGACCAGCAGAGATGAAGAAGAGAGGAGAGTTTAGCACTGTTTTGCGTCTCTGAGCAATGGACAGTGTTTATTTACTTATTGAATGAATCAGCTTTTTGAACGAATCGGTTGAATGAATGATTCAGTGATTCACTCATTAACACAGTCAAATGCTTTGTTCCTGAATGAATCAGTCATTTGAATGAATCAGTTGAATCTCAATGACTCACTCATTAACAGTCACTTGCTGCCACCTACTGGCGCTTTTAATTTCACATTTTGACTACTTTTTTCATGTTTTAAATAGTTTCAAATATCAGTATTCAGTGTTTTGTTTAAAACAAAACATTATCTATGCATCTGTAACTGCAGGTAAATGCATCCAGGTCCCCTCTGAGATACATTAAACTGTGTAAATACATCTAAATGCTATTTCAGATGCAGATTCCAGAAATGTTTTCATATATTGGAATGAAAGACATTATTACTGGTTAAAGTGCTTCTTATTCTTACCCAAAGATACAAAATGGAAGAAAGAGTTCAAACTGAACACAATCTTTCTGCTCAAGCTGTGTATGAATATTTTTATATATATTTATTTGCTTCTTTTCCATTTTGCAATTACTTGTACTTTTACTTTCTATACTTAAGCATGTTTAATATTTAAAAAATACTTTTCATACTTAAATACAATAAAGATCACATACTTTAAGACTTTTACTCAAGTAATATTCTAAACGGTGGCTTCAACTTCTACCAAAGTCATTTTCTGGTAAGATATCTGTACTTTTACTTGAGTAAACGGGAGCCCCCTCAGGGCTGGATGGGACCAGCAAGGATGAAGGAGAGAGGAGAGGGGGCAAATCGGCTTCCAGCTCAGTTTCCCAGTCAATTTCAGGTACTTTATACACCACTGAGTTTTACAGCTAACCATGAGAAGCTATCCATAGAGGGAAGTACAAAGACCTTCAAAGCTTAAGTATGTATGGATTATGCATCAAGTGATCAGGTTTTCTACTGTGCAAAATATGTTTTCTTCCAATGCTCTTTGGCTTTAATTGTGTTCAGAACCGTACTTTAATCATTAAGAGCCTGAATACAGTCAAATCTGTCGAAGAGATCCATATCAGTGCTACTAAAGAATATTTATAAAAGTGTTTGCTAAATATGCTAAATGTTTGCTTGCACTTTTAAATGTTAGTTTTACAATGCTAGGCACTTTTAAATGTTAGTTTTACAAAGCTAGGAACTCCAATCTATTTAATCTTTACTTCTTCTCAGTTTTTTCTGCTGTACAGAAGTGATCTCTTCCCACAGTATTCCCAAGTTGGCCACAACTGTCATAGACCATATGAAATACCAGAGCAATGCAGACAGGAAACTTTGATTGGAAATATGACAGTAGCTGGTGTTCAGATGGCCTCAATATTGACTCCCTCCACTGACTGACTCACAACAATGCAATAAGTCCTCCAAACAGCTCTCTGATCACTAGTGGGGGTGAATGAAGCCTTTATTGACCAAGATGGCGGCGCGTACACATCGCGAGGCTCAGCGTCTCTCCAGTTTTTGCAATTTTGTATATCACCAGACCAGTGTAACAACAGAGAAACAGATCACAACATACCCTAATCAGAAGCCATGGATGAACAAGGAGGTGCGACTCCTGCTGAAAGCCCGTAACGCTGCCTTCAGATCAGATGATGCTCAGGCCTACAGCAAATCCAGGGCTAACCTGAGGAGGGGCATCAAAAAGGCCAAATACTGCTACAAGCTAAAGGTAGAGGAACACTTTTCCAACTCTGACCCCCAGCCAGTGCCGAAACAATCCTCCCCGACGTGCCTGAATGGCTACCGCCCCGTAGCACTCACGCCTATTGTTATGAAGTGCTTTGAGCGACTGGTCCTAGCTCACCTTAAGAACTGCATCCCACCCACACTGGACCCACACCAATTTGCCTACCGTAGCAATAGGATCACAGAGGATGCAGTATACACAGTGCTGCACTCGGTACTCACACACTTGGACAATAACAACACATATGTACGGATGTTGTTTGTTGACTTCAGCTCAGCATTTAACACTGTCATTCCCTCCAAGCTGACCACTAAACTTGGAGACCTGGGCATTAACACCTCACTCTGCAACTGGATTATGGAATTTCTGACCAACAGGCCTCAGCATGTTAGGTCAGGTCACACCTGCTCCACCACCATCACACTCAACACCGGCGTACCACAGGGCTGTGTGCTGAGCCCATTCCTCTACTCCCTCTACACCCACGACTGCAGGCCTATGCATGGATCCAACTCCATCATCAAGTTTGC
>NW_015505728.1:629468-659446 GCF_001515645.1 Sinocyclocheilus grahami | reverse complement strand
TACAGGGAGGAGGTACAGCACCTGGCCGCATGGTGCACTGACAACAACCTTCTCCTTAACACCAGTAAGACAAAGGAGCTTATTGTGGACTTCAGGAAGAAGAAAGGAAACACGCATGACCCCATCCACATTAGCGGGACAGTTGTTGAACGTGTCTCCAGCTTCAAGTTCCTGGGAACCCACATCTCGGAGGACCTGTCCTGGACCACAAACACCTCCAGCCTGGTCAAGAAGGCTCACCAGCGCCTCTTCTTCCTTAGGACACTGAAGAAGAACCAGTTGTCTTCAGCCATCCTTGTGAACTTCTACCGTGAGCGATCGAGAACATCCTTTCCAGTTGTATCACAGTCTGGTATGGGAACTGCTCAGTTGCTGACCGCAAGGCACTGCAGAGGGTGGTGAAAACCGCCAAATGCATCACAGGGACACCACTTCCTGCTATTGAGGACATCCAGAGGAAACGCTGTCTACGTCGAACTCGCAGCATTCTTAAGGACTCCTTTCACCCTGACCATAGACTGTTTAACCTCCTGCCCTCCGGGAGGCACTTCAGGAGCCTCCGGACAAGGACCAGCAGACTTAGGAACAGCTTTTTCCCTACAGCTGTCTCCTTACTGAATTCTGCCCGCTGACTCCCCCCCACACACCACACTCACACTCCTCACCCCTACTCATTACTACATCTGGTTTACCAAAAAAAAAAAAACTGTTACACTTGTTATTACTTGCACTACTGTCTGTACATCCAGAATACTGAATCATCCATTTGCACACTGGAATATTTTCTATGCACTTTTTTAAATGTGGCCTCCGGCCAGAGAAGCTTATGCTAAGTGGTGGATCAGGATGCTATTCCATAGCATTGAACCCTCTGATCTCCCCTCTTCTTCGGGGGTCAAGGCTCACTCATCCAGAAGTTGGCCTTGGGGACGGCGGGCCCCGCCTACTTTAGCCATTCCTGGCTCCCTTTTCTCTCGCCTTAGTTGTGCTCTTCCACACTAGGCAGGGATTTGCAAGTCTGGCGGCGTGGGCATTCTCATTCCCGTAGCGTTTCGACACAGCGTCTCGTTCCCTTCGGGGAATCATGGTTACATGCGTAACCTGGAGACGTTTCTTTTTAATTCTCATTTAAAGCTTTTCATTTAATATTTATATTTAATTTCAGCTTTATTACAATTACAGAATTTTTTTTTATAGTTTTAATAGCAGTTAACCATTAAAACACTGATACCGAATTGTAAAGACAAGAGGGTGAGTAAATTATGACCAAATACTCCTTTTCAGTTGAGTTATTCCTTCAAAACATTGACTTCTTATCATTCTCCTCAGCCAATTTCTCTCTCTCTCTCATGTTTTGCTGACCGTCATTATTAGGGCAGAACAGAGATTTGTCTTCATTCATCTCTCCCCTTCGGTTGTTCAGAATCCCACATTTGTGGAGATGATGATGATGGGAGAGTGCCATCATCATCATCTCCACAAATGTGGGATTCTGAAGGCACTGCACACAGGCAGAGGGGCAGAGAACCCTCTAACCCTCCTAAAAACCCCACCCCAAACCTCACTACGGATGGTTATCCCCCGACCGCTGAATCTTCTTTCATGCTTATAGCTTCCAAGGGTCTGAGGCCCGCTTATTTTCATGCACTTCCTTGGTAATATGGGCGTCTGCCTTCCCGAAATAGCGTGTCTGATGGGTTTAGCCTTGTGTGGTGTGCCAGTGCTGCATGGAGTAGAATGAGGGTGGGTCATGCTAATTCAAAAACACATGTCTGAGCCACGTAAAGCAAGCATAGGCGCTCTTATTTGTCTGAGTGCTGATTTGCATTGTTTTTCCTGACCGCCTTCCCTAATGGAGTCTTAAGCTGTATTCTGATACACAGGGTTTGTACACAACGAGCAGGGGGTATCTGTAGTTCACCTCACTTAAAAAATGCATTCACTAGGAATGCCCTGTAACATCAGTCACATTTAATTAAGCAGGTGAGACACTGACATGCTTGCTACAGTTTTATTTCATACAGCGCATCCAAAGAGTTACAATTACAGCACTTTGTAATTCTGTAAACATATGTGACCCTGGACCACAAAACCAGTCATAAGGGTAATTTTTTTAAATTAAGATTTATACATAATTTGAAATCTGAATAAATAGGCTTTCCATTGATGTATGGTTTGGCCAAGATACAACTATTTGAAAATCTGGAATCTGAGGGTACAAAAAAATCAAAATATTGAGAAAATCGCCTTTAAAGTTGTCCAAATGAAGTTCTTAGCAATGCATATTACTAATCAAAAATTAAGGTTTGATATATTTATGGTAGGTCATTTACTAAATATCTTCATGGAACATGATCTTTACTTAATATCCTAATGATTTTTGGCATAAAAGAAAAATCAATAATTTTGACCCATACAATATATTTTTGGCAATTGCGACAAATATACCCGTGCTACTTATGACTGGTTTTGTGGTCCAGGGTCACATATTACAAAGCACAAACTGGTTTAACTGTGGTCATAATCATCTACTGATCTACTGACTACTGAAGACCCAAAGTGATGGCTAAAGAACAAAGCCTCCAACCTTAAAGGGGTCATAGGATGCCCATTTTCCACAAGTTGATATGATTCTTTAGGGTCTTAATGAAAACATATGTCTGTAACATAGTTTGAGTTCCAATCAATAATTTGCAACAAAGACCTATTAGAAACAGAGGTGGCGCTATTCTCCTTAAAGGGACAGTTAATGCTGAACTAAACATTGCCTTTTGTGTTTCGGAGAATAAATTCATTTGTAATGAAATAATGGTGAATAAATGCTAACATAATTTCCTTTAAGACACTGTATGTAGTGCACCAGTTTGAGGAAATCAGAAACTATGTTGCCTTATAGATAATTACAGATCTATTCCCACAATGACCCTTTAAATATAACAACTTCTAAATAAACGTGTAAAATATTTTGTCATCTCAACAACAACATTCATATTCAATGCCTTGCAACAAACAGAGACAATGCTTGTCAGAAATAGTCAGTACTTGAGTCATACAAATTGAGTGTTTTGAGTATGATGAAATGACATACTTGGGTGTATACACCCAATAAATAAATAATTAAATAAATATTAATTGAATAAATACATACATACATACAGACAGACATAAATACGTACATACATACATACATATTATTTGATATATAAAGTAATCATAATATTTAATGATATTTAAGTTATTTAAATACATACTTTAAATAAATAAATATTTTTACCATATACACACATAGATACGTACTTTTGAAAAAGCAATGTTATTTAAATAAATGTTATTTCAATATATAAATAAATAGCTTAAGTGTTGTCTGTCCTTGATGACTTGTAGGGTTTTCCAAGCGAACAAATGGTATGATGTTATATGAAATAATACTATGACTTTTAAGTAAAATTTTAAAAACAACTTCTCAATAAAAGTGTCAACTATCCGGCAATAATCGAACCTGAGGTGTTGTACATCAAGCAATAATTGAACATGAAGTGTTGAACATCAAGCCAGATCCCTTAGACTATATCTCAGTCATTAGAACAACAAATCTATCCCCTCCCAAGCAGGATCTAGTCATAATCTTTCCTAGGCCAGCCTATCACAGCATCACCACAGCAGATGCTCATGTATACAGCCTGAACCATGCCTCTGTTATGGTGGATCAATCCTTATTAGCCTGATGGCTATTGCATCCCACATGAACTCCAGACTATGTCGGGTTATACACTCACCCCACAGAAGGTTAGGCCTTCTGTGGGGTGAGTGTAAGGAGGAGAGACATTCTCTAATCCAACAAACCAGCAAACAGCAGCTGCACCCTGGATCTAACCCCCCCCCTCCATCCAAAGCCTCAAGCACCGCCAAACACGAGCAAACTGTCAGGCGTCCCACCTGAGACCCGCAAATGTCAGACGTATTCATTATATCACACACTTCTGCTTACAAAGCTGGTGTATATCTCATCGAGTGTTGTCTTTGATGCTGTTGTCTAATCTTATGGTGAGACAGCTGAAGGTAAAACAAGGTTTCTCTGTTTGCTGTTCAATGTTAAAACGCAAATCACAAATGCTTTTCAGGAGTCAGAGAGCATGTCGTGCTTTCATGTACATCCGTCTGTTTAATCCGGGGTTGGATGTCTCTTGCGTGTACTTTGTAGAGCTGTACCTAGATCTCCAAACATGAATATATTTCTGATTTATCTCAAGAATACAGGCTCCAATAAATTTCATTTGAAATTCCAAAATATTTTTTTTTTTAGAAAATGTTTGGCATTCCAAGATAAAACAACAAAAACACCAAGGCAGAGCCATCGACTGTGAAATGACAACTGGGAATATTGTCCCAGGCCATGGGATGTGGGACGGCCCACCTCATAAATATTTAGGCTAATTTGCACTCTATTTAACACATTTTACCATATCTAAAATAATTTCTGCACAGTTCTGCCAATTTTTACAAAAAAACAAAAACAGTGCAGTATAGGTAACAATGCACTTGTTTTTTTGTTTTTTTATAACATATCAATTACAAATCCTGCCAATGCATATTAGGGATGTGCATGTCATGACCGATACGATACGCATCTCAATGCATAGCCAACGATATGATACATTACATATGAAGCAGCTACCGATGCGACGCGATGCGATGCAATACGATACGATTCACCCCTGTTACGATGCAGTGCGATCCGATTCCGATTCGATTCGATTCAACAAAATGCGATTCGATGCAATACGATGCAATGGAGAAAATATGATCACTTTTAATGCCTCGAGGCCTGTTTCATAAAACAAGTTTACCAAATGAGTCAGGCTTATTTCAGTTAGTCTGACTCATTGTCAAATGATTTGGTTCCATGAAGCAAATTTAACATAGGCCTAGATCAAGCTTAGTCACTGTGGCAACTTATGCTGGGTAACTAACCTGGTCTAAAGCAGGCTAACTGTCAGGCTAACCTAAGTTCCTCTAACACTGACCAATAGGAACACAATGATATTACCACTCTCTCACATACTATTATTTGACTTTTTTTTACAGTTTCTAGCCATGCAGCCTTTCTCTCTGGTTTTATGACAGCTGTACCTTTTATAGTTTACAGAACAGATAGCAAAACATTAGAACATTACAATCTAAAATTGCTCTTTAAAGCATTAAAATAACTAAATTAAAAGTTAAAATCACTGAATTAAAAATGAAAATAAATAATAAAGAAAATGACTATATTTTAACTGGTATAAGAAACAAACATCAACTCATTTGAGCTTAGTAATTAATACTGTATTAGCTTACATTTGATTTACCTATTACAATAGTCCCTTTACAGTTACTGCTATCATAAAAATACACTTATATGTAGGTTTACAATTCTACAAAAGACACATTTAATGTCCAACAACAAATACTTTAGCAAAATGTCTCCACACAAACTAATTGGTCTCGAGTGAGTGTGGATGGATGAAGAGAGAGAGGACGAGGTGTTTCACCACTGAAGCTCTTGAGAGCCGAGCGGAAAAAAAAGAAACAAGGCCTTCATTAACATCAAGGGGCTTTCATCTGGGCCTTTAATCAATACATGCAGGTTAACCGCACACAATCACATAATAACTGCACAGTCACAAAAACACACGCTCTGGCTGGGTAAAAGTCGAGAACTCGACTTGCTTGAACACAGCGATTCACATTCATATGATGTTACACAAACTTTGATAGATTTTGAAATTTAAATTTGAGTGGGTTATATAAATGAACACCTAGTAATGGGGCAATGAGCCAAACCAGAGTATGAAGGAGTGGTCACACTATACTTTTCTTTCTATTTACAAGTTTGGTGAACTCTGACCTGCAAATTCATATCACGTAAAGATGTGTGACCCATAGAAGATTGATATGGGACAACTAAAATCCCACTGAAATTAAAGACCTTAAATTAAAAAAAAAAACTTAACAGCTGAAGTTTTGCAGCATCGCAGTAGAGAGGAGTAGTATCACGACTGTTCCGAGGCCGAAGACATTTTACATGAAATGTGACTGCTGTTCAACTCATTTTATATCACAATATAAAATAACAATATTTAATATTTTTGTATAGTGAGTTATAAACAAAATGGCTATAAAACTCAGTAGTGTTGCCTGCTGTCTGGCCCACCTTATGGTCAATTTGGATTAGTACTTTTCTAAAGCACTGATCACTCAATATAATCCCTGAGAAGTATGGGATTGACCTGGACACTAATTCTGTGAAGCAACAACACTGACCTTAATCTCTTAACAGGGTGTGAAAGAATCACCTCTCCAACCAAGAGCCACGGGTCACTGTGTTACAGATACACCTGACTCGTATTACTCGGTTTGCTTTGACTAATTGATTTACAGCAAGAGGCACTAGGATCTACAGTCTAAAGGACACATGCACAGATTTACAACCACACAGTAAGTTTTTCAAACATGTTGGTTTAGCCTAGTGGTCAATGGGATCATAAAATTAAACATTGTGAAACTCTATAGCGTGAAATCATGCAAGCAACAGCCACAACAAATCTGCTATAAGGGGCAAGACAAACTCCAAGATTACTCTGACTGACTACTATAAATTGCTTTAGACAAAAGCATTATATTTAAAACAAACATCACACAAACAAGAGTTGTTCCAAATATCACTGACCGACTCACAGCTGTGTTGACATACAAACCAACAGCACAACTGCGAACTTGGTATTGCTTTTATACAACAGTTCAATAAACAATAAGTTAAAACTTACATTCTAGACATTATACCACCAGATGCTTTGTCTGTTTATGGAAATAGGTGCAAAGAAAATCACTTTGAAAAACACACAAAAGTGGCGTTCCTAAATGGATCGGTGTTTTTGAACGAACAAACTGAGTGACTCATTTATAATAACAGTTCCTTGTTTGATTCCTGAATGAATTACTGTGTTTGAACAAATCAGTTAAGTGAATAAGTCAATGACTCAGTCCTCAAAGAACTATTTGTTAGAGTAAATGATATAATGACACACTTGTTTCATTCTTGAATGAATTAGTATACAGACTCAACAATCCACACCACAATGCACACAAATAAAGCCTGAAAACAAACAAACAAATAAATAAACAAACCGAAACTAACTGTTACATAATGCATAATGCTAAATAAAACCTATTGCAATTAGATAATTTTCTGTAGGGAAAAAAACAGGATGTGACTGGGTCACAAACATAAAGCAATTGATGCAGGCACAGTAATTCTACCTCACTTTCATGATAAACATTACGCTGGAAAAAACCTGCACCCGGGCCACCTGGGACAGCTTATACAATTTGACCCTGAGTAACAGTGACAGTAAATATTTCATGACTTCTGCCAACTGAAGTGCACTCAACACTACAATGACGGGTGAGGTAATCACTGAACGCAAACACAGCCGCACTATAACTAAAGCATTTATAAGACTTGTCAAACAAGTGATTCTCGGCAGGGTAATATCTTGTCTCTATTAAAGGTTTAGTTCATCCAAAAATTAAAATTAGCGAGAGAAAAGTGTTTATTACGTTTGAAATATGGATATTTTTCTTACAAAAACTCATGGATTCGCTACAGGGGGCCTTTATTCATCCCCCGGAGCCGTCTGCGGCACATTTTATTATGAATGCGCAAGCTTTATTTGACGACTTGTGGACTGTTCAACTGCAACACCCGCTGACTGCAATGATAGAGCTTGGAATAGCCAGGACAATTTTTTATATATCTCCGACTGGATTCGTCTGAAAGAAGAAAGTCATATACACCTAGGATGCTTCGAGGTTAAGTAAAACAAGCTAATTTTCATTTTTGGGTGAACTAACCCTTTAAGTAGGATAACAAGATTACACACAGAGTAGTGGCCACACCACAAATACAGCGCAGCTCGGCGATACCTCTCACTCCCTTTTAAAAACATTCTTCTATTCCCAAAAGGCATTCGGGCATTTCAACTGGAAAGCGACTGTGTTGTCCACACACAGCTGCTAAGTGAGATGGAAGAGAACATGTCTTGAAACTGCCATATTTATAACAAAATCAATCTTGTCAAGCTCATTCTTGTCTTGTGGTTTAATGTCTGGAAGAAAAAAAGCTCTCAAATATCAAAACTCAAGCTAGCTCAGAGGGAGTTCACAGTGCCCAAATCCGATGTTATCCATGCCATTTCAAATCAGAGAAATTAAAAAGTGGGCCAAACATTATAGATTCAGACTGAAATCCCTGGAAGATTATCCAGTTAGTTTTTATTCATCATTGAAGCTCAGAAGTGAAATTACCCAGACTCATGATTATTAGAAGTTATGAACAGTACAGAATTCATTAGAGGATTTAATTTGAAAAATATTCACATCTCTGTCTGAAAAAGCTAATCTAAAAGCAAACAAAAATTAGCATGCCACAGATAGAACGAGATGATAGATAGATAGATAGATAGATAGATAGATAGATAGATAGATAGATAGATAGATAGATAGATAGATAGATAGATAGATAGATAGATAGATAGATAGATAGATAGATAGATAGATAGATAGATAGATAGATAGGTCCCTTTATAAAGGGATGCTGCAGGTTTAAGTTTGGCAGCATCTTGTTAGGAACCTTAAAAGTGACATCTCATGAAAATCTGACTTTTCCAGGTTTTAAGTGCTATAATCAGGTCCCCTGTGCATCTACCAACCAAGGAAATGTGTAAAAGATTAAGAAACTTTGTTTTGGTAAGCCTTTTTCAGCAAGCGTCTGAAAAAACGAGCACGTCTGATTTCGCTCCCCTAGTGACGTTGCAAAGGGATCTTCATTATAATATTAATGCCCCTTAATCTGTAAATTTCCACAAACGGAGCAGTTATTTTGATTTTGCAAGCGACAACGGTGTACCAGCTCCAATGCCACGGCGAAAGTTTGAGCAAAACATGCTAACTGTTCTGTCTTTGGCTGCACAGACGAGCACAGAACACTATTTGCAGTCCCAGCCTCAGAGGAGACAAGAAAGCAGTGCATTTATTGATTTATTTACTGTATATTGCTGCTGCCACACATCTAAAATAAACATGCGATTTATTTCCTAGCTGTTTACCTTCATAGACATAACTGACTGTTTTGTAACTCAAAAAATGTGTGTTTTTATCGTAAACTTGTGTGTGAATGAGAACTTAGTTTAGTACTCACATGCTGTGACAGCCGCTTTCTGTCCGTGTGCTTCGGATGTGTGCGCTCAGAAAACCGTATATAAGAAGTTTAAACTAATATGGTTTAAAAAGTATGATTTCAGCATGATAAACATGATAATCAGAACCAAAACTGATGATTTTAGTAGGTACAAGCTGTAATGGCGCAGCTCAAAAACTGGGAAAGGGGGCGGGGAGCAGCAGCTCATTTGCATTTAAAGAGACAAGCACGAAAAACAGCGTGTTTCTGCTTCCACTCAAAATGGGTATTTTCAAAATTATATAATAAATGATCTGTGGGCTATTTTGAGCTGAAACTACACAGACACATTCTGGGGACACCAGAGACTTATATTACATATTGTAAAAAGGGGCATAATATGTCCCCTTTAAGTGAGTTTGTCTCTAACTAAGAGCCTCATGGACAGATGGTCAATGGTACTGCAGTCAGAAGTTATCAGCAGGTATTAGACGTCTCTCACTAAGACTTAAGCTTGATACGATGAGTTAGAAATGTCCACTTTAGTTAAATAGATTCCTTTCATCACAATCACTCCATTCAACAGCTAATGCTCTTAGTTACCCACTTTTTCTCTATTACAGGGGTTTTAAAAAAGTAAATCAAGAAATAACAATAATAAATAACATTACAATAAATACATTTTTAAAAAGTTGTAAAAAATATTTTACACACACATAATCATAATTATATATAACCAGCTATATATGGCTGCCTTTATATATTTAAATGTGAATCTTCCAATCCGATGTTATCCATGCCATTTCAAATCAGAGAAATTAAAAAGTGGGCCAAACATTATAGATTCAGACTGAAATCCCTGGAAGATTATCCAGTTAGTTTTTATTCATCATTGAAGCTCAGAAGTGAAATTACCCAGACTCATGATTATTAGAAGTTATGAACAGTACAGAATTCATTAGAGGATTTAATTTGAAAAATATTCACATCTCTGTCTGAAAAAGCTAATCTAAAAGCAAACAAAAATTAGCATGCCACAGATAGAACGAGATGATAGATAGATAGATAGATAGATAGATAGATAGATAGATAGATAGATAGATAGATAGATAGATAGATAGATAGAAGATAGATAGATAGATAGATAGATAGATAGATAGATAGATAGATAGATAGATAGATAGGTCCCTTTATAAAGGGATGCTGCAGGTTTAAGTTTGGCAGCATCTTGTTAGGAACCTTAAAAGTGACATCTCATGAAAATCTGACTTTTCCAGGTTTTAAGTGCTATAATCAGGTCACCGGTGCATCTACCAACCAAGGAAACGTGAAAACGATTAACCCAGTAACTTTGTTTTGGGAAGCCTTTTTCTGCAAGCGTGAAAAAACGAGCATGTCAGATTTCGCTCCCCTAGTGACGTGGCAAAGGGATCTCATTATAATATTACCGCCCCTTAATCTGCACGTTTCCACCCACAGCACCGTCATTTTAATTTTGCAAGCGACAACGATGTACCAGCTCTAATGCCATGTCGAAAGTTTGAGCAAAACATGCTAACTGTTCTGTCATTGGCTGCACAGACGAGCACAGAACACTATTTAGAGTCCCAGCCTCAGAGGAGACAAGATAGCAGTGGATTTATTGATTTATTTACTGTATATTGCTGCTGCCACACAGA
The DNA here is from genome assembly GCF_001515645.1 of Sinocyclocheilus grahami. Taxonomy (NCBI): domain Eukaryota; kingdom Metazoa; phylum Chordata; class Actinopteri; order Cypriniformes; family Cyprinidae; genus Sinocyclocheilus; species Sinocyclocheilus grahami. The sequence continues at coordinate 648,550 of NW_015505728.1, read as the reverse complement.
TCTAAAATAAACATGCAATTTATATCCCAGCTGTTTACCTTCCGACTGTTTTTGTAACTCGTGTGCGTTTTTAACGTTAACTCTTGTGTGAAAGAGAACTTAAGCTGCGTCCCAAATGATGCACTATACACTAGTGAGTAAAAAATATTGATATCTCGATATTGATCGATTCTCATTTTTACGGAATGATATTGATTCTTAAATCCCAAGAATCGATTAGTCTAGCCTGTTTTCAGTTAATGGACAGAACATTGAAGGGCACTTCCCATCCAATAAATCACAATAAGCACTGTGCTTTGGTACTTTTAATATGAAACAAAGTCTCAGATTCCAAATTCTGTCCATTGTATTGCAGTATTCAAACAATAAATGTTGTGGGTTAGGGTTAGTGTAAGTATAATTTTAACAAATCAGTCAATTTTAACCTTCAATGTTATACTAATGTAGTACCAACTGACTCTCATGTATATTTTACAGCATTAGTTGAGAGATTTTTTTTCGTTGAGAAAATTTGTCATGTTCTGTACCTGATATACAGGTGCATCTCAATATATTAGAATGTCGTGGAAAAGTTCATTTATGTCAGTAATTCAACTCAAATTTGTGCATCTACCAACCAAGGAAATGTGTAAAAGATTAAGAAACTTTGTTTTGGTAAGCCTTTTTCAGCAAGCGTCTGAAAAAACGAGCACGTCTGATTTCGCTCCCCTAGTGACGTTGCAAAGGGATCTTCATTATAATATTAATGCCCCTTAATCTGTAAATTTCCACCCACGGCGCCGTTATTTTGATTTTGCAAGCGACAACGGTGTACCAGCTCCAATGCCACGGCGAAAGTTTGAGCAAAACATGCTAACTGTTCTGTCTTTGGCTGCACAGACGAGCACAGAACACTATTTGCAGTCCCAGCCTCAGAGGAGACAAGAAAGCAGTGCATTTATTGATTTATTTACTGTATATTGCTGCTGCCACACATCTAAAATAAACATGCGATTTATTTCCTAGCTGTTTACCTTCATAGACATAACTGACTGTTTTGTAACTCAAAAAATGTGTGTTTTTATCGTAAACTTGTGTGTGAATGAGAACTTAGTTTAGTACTCACATGCTGTGACAGCCGCTTTCTGTCCGTGTGCTTCGGATGTGTGCGCTCAGAAAACCGTATATAAGAAGTTTAAACTAATATGGTTTAAAAAGTATGATTTCAGCATGATAAACATGATAATCAGAACCAAAACTGATGATTTTAGTAGGTACAAGCTGTAATGGCGCAGCTCAAAAACTGGGAAAGGGGGCGGGGAGCAGCAGCTCATTTGCATTTAAAGAGACAAGCACGAAAAACAGCGTGTTTCTGCTTCCACTCAAAATGGGTATTTTCAAAATTATATAATAAATGATCTGTGGGCTATTTTGAGCTGAAACTACACAGACACATTCTGGGGACACCAGAGACTTATATTACATATTGTAAAAAGGGGCATAATATGTCCCCTTTAAGTGAGTTTGTCTCTAACTAAGAGCCTCATGGACAGATGGTCAATGGTACTGCAGTCAGAAGTTATCAGCAGGTATTAGACGTCTCTCACTAAGACTTAAGCTTGATACGATGAGTTAGAAATGTCCACTTTAGTTAAATAGATTCCTTTCATCACAATCACTCCATTCAACAGCTAATGCTCTTAGTTACCCACTTTTTCTCTATTACAGGGGTTTTAAAAAAGTAAATCAAGAAATAACAATAATAAATAACATTACAATAAATACATTTTTAAAAAGTTGTAAAAAATATTTTACACACACATAATCATAATTATATATAACCAGCTATATATGGCTGCCTTTATATATTTAAATGTGAATCTTCCCAGTGGGAATCATTATAACTGGGGGTCCATGGCATTAAAATGTTTGAAAGCTACTGATCCATCATGTGGGGGAAAGATGTGCAGGTGAATGACCAAAAAAAAAATTTAGGTGTGAAACAGAAGTATAGCAGAAACACTGTAAACAATGACAGTGGGATTTGGGATCTTCATCTCATTGCCTGGAGTCCTGCCATCTTTGAGATTCAGCCCTAAAGAGATAAACATCAAGACTGACAAATGGCCCACAGTCGAGCCTGAGAGCTGTGGAAAAAAGAGCCAGAGGATGATGTCAGACACCATGGCAGACATGACAAGAGAAAATATCATTCAACCGCAGCTCTGTAACACCCAGAAGGCCCACAAGCATTACCACAACATGATTATTATTCATTTGTGAGACTCAGGCATAACTACAGTTATTAATTATAAAATAACTCTAACGGCTCACTTTAGTTGTAACAGTGATTTATTTATAAAAGCCTTCATGACACCATATCACGTAACCCAAGACTAAGAAAATCAAGACAGCATGCTTACTGTTAATTGCACTGAATTAGTTGCGGCCTAATTGTATCAAGCTATAAAAGTGATGTGCAATGTATGGTTGAAAGGAGAGCAAAGCACTGTGTACATCTTATCAAATAGTCGTCCCTGATCGTGACACTCTTTAAACACGTTTTTTATGCTCCTCCCGTCTCTTATCGTCTACTTATTGTTTTGATTATGTGTATCCATGTGTAAAATCAAGCTGGAACAATGTATTCAGTGCAACCCGTCCATTTGGAAACATGCTCCAGCCTCATGCACATTCTGTCATATTTCATAACTGGACAGGATATTTGGCAACGAAATCACAGTGATGCAACATTTCTATCTGGCAGAAGAAAGGACAGTCCATTACAGAACTACTGCATGAATCCATTGAATTGCTATTAGCATAGAATGCAATAAAAATCTTCATCAGTTCATCAGACAAAGACCAAAATAGCCAAATCTATTAATAAAAAATAAAAATGTAAATAAATAAAATCACATTTTAAACAGACAAATAAGTATTTATTCAAAATGCATTTAAATGTACCAGTGAATTAATATACTAATAAATCACATCTTATACTGACAAATAAAAATACATATTTTGACTGTTTATTCGATTCATGTTTAAAAATGCAGTTGAAATCACCCGTAAAATAGTAAATTATTAAATCTTATTTATTAAATGAACAATTAAACAGACATATTTAAAACTGTTTATTTAATTCATGTTTTATAAATGCAGTTAAATGTACCAGAATTAATAAATTATTAAATCACTTTTTAAACTGAAAAAACAAACAGATTTAAAGCTGTTTGTTTAATTCATTTTTAAAACTGCACTTGTACCAGTAAAATAATACATTATTAAATAATTTTCTAACTGACAAATAAAGAAATGATCAACACTGCTTGTTAATGTTTAAAATTTTAGTTAGATATATCAAAAATTCTATAAGAATAATATTAATGTTAAATAATATAACAATATGTTGTTTTTCTAAAGCTGACATAATTAACTTTTTATATGCAACTGCTAATCTTTGGGCGCAAACAACTGTCAACAAACTGCATAATGTCACTGATAATTTGCATAAAGTAAAATCTTTTCTAATCAATCTAACTTAAACATTTTAATTTCTTCCTGATGCTTTGTCTCTGCAAATTGCTTTCAGAGTAAGCACTCCTTAGACGGCATTTCATGGATAGTCCATATTGAATAACACTATGGAGGAATTAAGTGCCTTGCTCAAGGGTACTTTGGATCTCCCCTTGCAGGGTTTGAACCTACAACCTTTAGATTACCAGCTCAGTTTGATAACCACTACACTAAAGAAGCAAATAAACTCCTCAGAAGCAAATATAAGAATGTACTGCAATTTGAGCAAGACACACAGAGTTAGAGATGTAACAACACTGCAGTCCTCTGAGTGGGTGTGAGAGCAAAAATGACCAGTGGAGACCTGGAAGGTCAAAGGTCAACAGGCTTCAGTGATAAACCAGTCTATTCAGCACAAGCACCTATATAAATATGACCTTAAACTTTATGAGAAAGAGAGAAAGGAGAGAAGTGAGGATCTAGCTGGAGTAAATTAGTCAGCTCAAGCCACGGCGTCAAAAGAAGCTCCAAGTTTCTATTTCCTCTCTCTCTTTCTCGCCATCTCTGTTTTTTATTTTCTGCCTCCGTTCTGCTTTGTGAAGAGCACAGGAAATTCCTCTCAAGTGAAATACTCATCCCATGGGCAGATTCAGTGCAGAGACTTATGCATATGAGGGCGGGAGACTGCAAAGAGGGGCAATTCTTGAAAGAGAGAGAGGGAATCCTGTTGGAAAATCCTGTTTAAACTGGTAACTGTGTTTTGGAACAAGATAGCTGGCTAGCATGCTATATATCAGCTATAAATCAGCTACCATGTTATGAAACATGCAGATACCAACTTAAAGGGTTAGTTCACCCAAAAATGAAAATTACCCCATGAATTACTCACCCTCAAGGCATCCTAGGTGTATATGACTTTCTTCTTTCAGACAAATCCAATCGGAGTTATATTAAAAATTGTCTTTGATCTTCCAAGCTGTTTAATGGCAGTCAGCAGGTGGTGCCGGGCATCAGTCCAAAAGAAGTTAAATAAAGCGCATCCATCCATAATAAAAAGTGTCTCACACGGCTCCAGGGGGTGAACAAAGGCCTCCTGTAGCGAATCGATGCATTTTTGTAAGAAAAATATCCATATTTAAAACGTAACAATCAATTAAATCTAGCTTGCGCTCACTGTTGTAGACAGAAGCAGCTCCGGGCGGATGACGTAGGATGTCGCCGGTATAACTTCGATTGGATTCGGGTGAAAGAAGAAAGTCATATACACCTAGGATGCCTTGAGGGTGAGTAATTCATGCGGTAATTTTGATTTTTGGGAGAACTAACTCTTTAAGCTTGAATTGAAAAGAACAGGAAAGCTGAGTAAAACTTGAGGATAAAAATATTTTACCCTTAATATAGATGAAAATGTGTATAGACAGCATGCACGAAAAAGTTCTGATATAACTGTACTGAAATAAACATTTAAAAGGATAGTTCATCCAAGAATGAAAACTCATCATTTACTCGCCTTCATGTTGTTCCAAACCTGTGTGACTACCTTTCTTCTGTGGAGCATAAAAGAAGATATTTTGAAGAATGTGAGTAAATAAACCAAAAAACAAAAACACTGAGACATTTCTCCAAATATCTTTGGAATTTGTAATCTGTGGTTTGGAATGACATGAGTAAATGATGATAGAATTGTCTTTTTTGGGTGAACTATCCCTTTAAGATTGGATAAATGGGTCTCAGCTTGGTCAAGAACAGTTAACTAGCTTTAAATGGTTTAAGCTGTGTTTTTCAGAAGAGAGGTTTTCTCCTGAGACCATTAGCTAAGGCATTCGAGTAGAATTGCTTTATAATGGTGACATAAATAATAATAAATGCTCTGTTTAAGAAGATGATGTCTAACATTACAATATATATATATTTATAGTCTGCATATCTATCTTGGAAACATTTTCAACTAAACTCATAGCAACGCATTCTGGGATATCATTATCTGCAAATGACACACGTGATGCTGCCTTAAAAACTGCTTTCAAATCATGGTATTTTAGAAGGCACACTGAAAAAAATTAATATAGTCTTTTTTGACTTTTGCTTAGTAAAAATCCTTGAAATGTACTTGAGAAGCAACATGCCATAAGACTTGTTTTTATTGACTGCATCTTGAATATACAGTAAGTGTCTTTTATCTTACTGCTCTGGCAGATTCTTTCAATCGTTTTTAACTTGTTTATACTTAAAACAAGTAAAAGAATCTGTCAGCACAGTAAGACAAAATACACTCATATTAAATACCATATGGTGTTGCTTCTCAAATAATTTCATCTATTGTTTCCACTACTTTTAGATACTTAAACTGGAAAAGAAGACAAAGGTACTTTGAAGGAATAAGAATATGATTTTTGCAATGCAAGTATAATAGTAGTTACCAGCCTTTTGAAACAGCTTTCACTTAGAATGCTGTCTAGGCAGGCAGCTCACTTTTTGGAAAAAAGTTTTTCTCAAAGTTACACAGAGTTCTTTAAGGATACATCTGAGAGTGTGTGAGAGAAAGAGAGTACAGAGAGATGCAGCTCTGTCTTACTTCTTCAACACAAAGTAAACAAAGCATTTGGCTTAAAGCTGTAAACTGATCATCTCTCTGTCCTGGATGCTGCTGTCCGACTCTTTCCTGTGCAATTTATCTTTCACATTTTTCTCTTTCACTTTCTTTGCTCCCATTCACATTCATTCAGAGATGCAAAAAGATCTGCCCTCTTCTCTTGAGGAAGCTGGAATACTTCAAAGACACACCACAGGCAAAGTCCTCAATCTCTGCAAACTGCATCCATAATTAAGGTGTCTTCCCGGCACTTAGCAGTCTAATGCCACTGCAATATTTATTTGACTCATCTTTCGCACTTACTGTTTGCAAACAAAACTTGTCTTTTCAACTCACCAGATTGCCAATGCTTCACTCCAAGGACATTCCTAGGCATCAGATTGAGAATAATCTCACCCCTTTCCTTGGTGGGAAAATTGCAAGTTCACAGCCTGGCTGGAAATAGCCAAGTAAATTGCACATTTAAGATTTTTTCCCTATTGGAAAATCCGTCTCAAACTTATAACTGGAATATGATAGGGTATGTAATTTCTAGCTGGTCTAAGATGGTCGCAAGCTACTTCAAGCTGGTCATTAGTTACAAAAACCAGCCTGACCACTTTAAATTGGTATGACCAGCTGGTATAAGATGATCTGCCAGCTTGCATCAGATAATGGCCACCAAATCATAAAAGATCGGGAAATATCTTCCTTTTTTCGGGAGACAATTTGGGGCTTTTTTTTTGTCTATGTGATGTAAGGTTTATACTGAAGGACCCTCAATCACAAAGCAGGAAATGTGACCCCAACCCAGCTGCTGTCCCCCAGCTCCAATCCAAAAGAACACACAGATACCGGACACCAGATGGCCAAATCACAGTGTTTAATTGCTCTACAAAGATTTTCACTACAGCAATTAATTCATGAGTGTTTATAGGAGTATATGAAATTGTTTGCAATGGTTTAAGAGCCACATCCCCATACGCACACACACACACACACACACACACTGCAGTAGACAAGGGTCCTTTCAGCAGGGTCTGTTTTCATTTCGTAAACAGCCATGCTTCACTACTAAATGGGCTTCCACCCCAAGCTCCTCTCATATCCTTCTCACATATGGACTCCCCCACCGAGAATGAGAAGTAGGTTGTTAAAGAATTACAAGAGAGGGGGTGGATTCAGAAAGATGTGAAAAAGGAACAAGAAGAAAGGAAGAGCGACACTGAGAACAGAATTAGTTAAGATGGCAGACGAGGACAATAACAACATGAGGCATTTCTAAATAAGTAAAGGTTAAAGTTCAACTTGATGGTATCCTTATGCTGGGAAAAATGAAACAGAACCATTTTTTTAACCAGTTTTGCTGTTGTCCAGTTTTCTGTCTATACCTCAACCTTCTGTCATGACTAAGTTTAATTACATATCTGCTGTTTGACACTAACAATGCAATGGTAATCAGTTATCAGCTAATTTGTCAAAATACCATCAACTCAGGAAGAAAATCATTACGTTACATGAGACAGGTTTAGACCAGCTGTAAAGGCTACATGGAATAGACCAGCAAAAAGCACTGATCAGCAGTCTGTGAATGTGTTTAAGGATTCTTCCCCAATTGTAAATCATCCCCACTTTCACATGCCCAAAAAAGAAAAAAAAGCCCCATGAGATCATTATCGTTTACGGCCCCAGACACGCAAACAGGGAGAGGGGATTTTACTAGCCATAGCTCACTCCTGACAGAGGAAGTCCCAGACTCCAGCTCTAGATCTGGAGAGGTGATGAAAACACATGAAATCAGTTTCCACAATGCAACTGAAATGAAATTGACTATACTGATGACTCTTCTAAAGTGATCATTTCATTCATTATACTAAGGGAAATTCAGTTGTTACAGCAGCTAAACAAGATGAGGCATGGAAAAAATCCAGGAATTCACACAGCATGCAATAAATATAGAAATAATTTCTAAAATTAAAAATAAAAATATACACTACCATTGGGGGTTTTTTGAGGGGGGGGGGGGGATGTTAGAATGATTTCTGAAGGACCATGTGACACTGAACACTGAATAAAAACATTTTTAATATTTAAGTATTTTTTATCAGATATGTGCAGCCTTAGAGACTTAAAATACTTTTTTAAAGAACATTTTTTAAACTTAATATACCAACCTTAAATGTTTGAACAGTAGTGTACTTCCATAGAGAAAGCATTTAATAAAAAGTGCAACAAATAAGTCTGCAACCTCAGCTGCTGTGTGAACATAAAGGTAAATAGACTAAAGTAGAATTGTGTACCGAGGTATTTTTCATAATGGCTGAGAACCCAAAGGTCAAGTTTTAGAGGTTCTCATGTACCATTTACATGAATGTAATTTCAATGTAATATTGTTCTTTTTCAGGCCCTGGAGAAGGCAACCACATGATCATGAATATCATGAATTTAGATGCTACAGGACCCTCCCAGGGAAACCTAATACTTTGGATCCACAAGTACCTTCATTAGCAATGATCCATGTCTGAATTATTTATTTAAGAGCTAATTAATAGATATAAATGACGGATCCTGACAAACAATTAGATTAATGATGCATACTGTAAATACTGCACTCACATAAACAAGCGCGTGAACGAGATTCTGACGGACTCATAGGAGGGGGGTTTCTGTCTGCCAGGATGAATCACTTCATTCTCACGCAACTTCAGAACTTCTCTCCAATTGTGCTTCTCTTGATTCCAGACCATTCACAGGGGTATTGAACTGCCGCTTGCTCGTAGAAAGAATCTAAACATTACCACATTGCTGTGATGAAGCTCTGCTTCTGCAATCACTGCTGAACAAGGGTCTGTGAACCACTGAGTATTACCCAGGCCAATAGGAGGGGCTGGAAAAACCTCAAAGCCATAGTGATGTTGGGTGTGTGACATTAAAGAGTAGACAGATACTTCGCGGTTTTTTTACAAGCTATGGTATAAACAAGCCGAGCAATTACAGCCTGCCAAGCTAATGAAGTCTCCTCTTGCTAACAAGGAGGCAGTCAATGATGCTTCATCTTGGGAGATCAGTAGCATTTGTCTAAACATTCCTCGAACACATCTCACAATATGAATTACTCAGTGAGGTGACACTATCAGGACTACATAATGCTTTGGTGAGTTGTTAACTTAACAAAGGCAAAGTTTGCAAACTCATATGGGGTTCTATATCTGGGGAACACAAAATATATTATGAAGAAGGTTTCTGCTATTTAATGTCCATACAATGAAGTCACTGGGCTTCAAAAAGGAAAGAAAGGTTGGAAAATTAATCCATGTGGTTCTAAAGAATAATGATCGATTCAAAACATTGATCAATGCATGCATTAAATGGCTACATCAAGTATGGCGACATAAACATCAGTCTTCATTGTGTATGGCCACGACATGTGGGATCTAGGGCTGAAACGATTAGTCGACATAATCACCAATGTGACAATAAAAAATTGTTGACAAATATTCTTGTCAAATATTTGTTTGATCCCATATGACCTAATGTAAGAACCTACAATAACACAGTTTGACCAGTAAGACGCTGTAACGCTAGACTGTTATTCAGCCCTCCCTGCAATCCAAAAGAATAAGACACAATAAGAAGTGCAAACAAAGCTGAAACAGTAGAGTGTACAAAAGTTTTACAAAAGTTATTTCGCATTCATAAGTCAGGAGTAAAAAGAAGTTTGATTCACACAAGCAGCGGTTTACTGTTAGCAAACATCCTGACGCTGCTGAAAACGGCATGCTTTCCTCTCAATAATAAAATAAACACACAACTAAAATGACAGCGGTGAGAAAACAGCAGTTAAGAAAGTATCGGATCTGCAATGGGCAATCCAGCAAAGACACGTCATGTTTATTTATATAGCGCTTTATGCAATAGATTATTTTAAGCAGCTTTACAGTATTAAACATAAAAACAGTGTCAGTGTCGCTTTCAGTTAGAATTACAACTTGTTATTTAGCAGCTCTATATAGAATATGTATGTAACTCAATATTTTAACTAGTCGCAAAAGCTGAATAATCTATCAAACCCTACTGATAAATCTGTGAAATGATCAGCGAATAGTCAATTAATTGTTCTAATAATCATTAGATTAATCGATTATCAAAATAACTGTTTGTTGCAACCCATCACAACCAATGAAGTCTGTGGTTTTGGTCGCCAAAATTGATGTAGTCTAGTATGCAGAAAGAATTTCCATTTTGGGTTAACAAACAGACATCCCACTAAGAAGTTCATGTCCTTTTACACGAGAGGACAGAGTGGATCTGCACCTCATCTGCAAAGAGACCACTGACAGCAGCTTCCCGACAGCTAAAACAAGGCACAGGATGTATACATAGCCATCCAAATTACACATGACTTCCTCCAACCCATGCGGCGAGTGCTGCTCTCCACAGGCGGCCCGCGCTTACCACATCTTCTCTTCAGACCCAGCTGGGATATCATTTACACAGCAGCACCAGACGCTAAACCACTAAAATTCATCACCTGCCTACAGCCATCCTCATTTAATTTCACTTAGGCTATTCATTAAAAGTGATGTCTTTGGAGAAATAAGTGACTGCAGAACAATGCGAAGCCTTCCAGCATGATAATAACTAACTGCAATGAGCAATGAGAAGTAATGAGTTGTGTCCTCAAATTAAACCAATAATATCCAAGCAAAATAATACGATGTTGAGATCTTGTTCCTTTTTTTTTTTTTTTATAAACGAACACGTTGGGCTATTTGTTTTGGCCAGCTAAGCTGCTGACTAACCCTTTCCTAAATACTGAGCAAAGAGGGTTGTGCAAATGCTCTTCTGCTCCAAGCAGTGGGTGGCTGGCAACCAGAACTGTTACCAGGGCAACACTCAGAGAGTCAGTCTCCATGGCGACAAATAATAGCATTAGGAAGACCTTCAAGAGAGCGAATGGAAACAAAAACCGCCGGCAGTAGTTTCTCCTGGGCTCTGAATGTCCCTCAGATGACTCGCAACTTTGCCTCTCCGAGGATGGATAAATATACTGTAGCAGCCATTGCTATTACACAAATCCTGTATATTAAATCGGTTTCGATTTCACAGTCCACAGTGATTTGTGAACTGCCTGCATCTTATGGAAAGGGCATATCAGCCTGCAAGGGTTGTGTGCCATTCGGAATTCTGTTGAGAATGGCTTTTGAATTCCAGTTGAGTTGAGCTGAAACTAACTGTAAAACTGTGATTCAAATTTAAACGAAAGGAAGTGGAATTAAAACTTAATTATTTTTATTTTTATACATAAAGTAGACAGCCTGGTTGGATGGATGGATGGATGGGTGGATTTATATATTTAGTTACAAATTTGATTCAAAATGACAATGAAAGGGGATAAAGTGAATTAAAAATGAACTAATTTTTTGACAAAGGAATCAAAATGAATTAAAAATGAACTAATTCTTTGATTTCAAATTTTGCACAACCCTGAGACAAATTTTAATGTATCTTTTGAGGCCATCCCTTGATATTTGCATAGAAAACCAGAGTAATTTTTTGTCTATGGTTCCTGTGTGCCCATTTGTAAGGAACAGCATGGCGCGGTCATTAAACATTCACAATAGTATTACTGCTAATTACCTCTGTGGTGCTTTGGTCTGAAGCAATTTTCATATCTTTGGTCGTTAATCACCTGCGCTCACATACCTCAAGAGATTCCGACCTCTCTCTTCACCCTGATGGAGACTACTTTCTACAGAGGTGATCATTATGAACTGTGTTAGAATGATCATATTTAACATAGAGTAGAACTATAAATAGAAAACAATTTAAAAAACAACTATTTACACTCTTGCTTTAACACAGTCTCAGGAGACAGGAAAGGGGCCATTACCTGACACTTCCTTCTGGTAGCATGCATGAGCCAAACAGGTCAAGAGGTCACAGCTCCCGTTGACCCCAGGGCCAGTTTAATATGTGCTCCACTGAGAGAAATCCATTCTTTCCAAGAGAAGGACTGTCTTTCATGGCAGTCAAACTCCAAACCTCTGGGATGCACATGTCAATAACCACAGCCAGGAAACCAAGCAGAGCACGCAGCGGTGACTCCAGATGAACAATGTCTTTACCAGTGCAAAATGTAAACAGGCTAGTTTTCAGACCTTTGAAAGGATTTTATGCTTTAAAGCTTAAAAGCAGGATATCCCACAGAAAGAGCACAATTGTTGGAAACACCAAATAATTGGGTTAAAAAAGTGTTTATGTGTTTGGCTCTGTTAGTTTCACTCACTCTCATGTTCTTCCAAAACATTTATTTCTTCTGTGGACCACAAAGGAATTCTAGGACAATAACTGTGCTGATCTTTTTTACACAATTTTTGGTCAAATACAGATGCAGGATATTTTGGTTCTGGACGGTAATTATTTTCACGTTACTGTGAACTGTTCCTTTAAGATTAAAAGAAACTGTCACAACTTAAACACTGTCTGCAGTATGCTGGATCTTTTCAGTGGTGTTTTTATATATCTGTTTCTTTGTCCAATTATAGACTGTTCCTCTGCAGATTTTGTTTGAAAGGTTCGATGTAGAAGCATGAAAGCCGTAAAGATTCCCTCTATTTAAGCATCACATACAAGATAAACATTACAGACTTCTCAAGTCCATTCATAAGTAGATAGGAACGCAGATTATCTCTGAGGTAAACACAACTAATCTGTGCTTTCACTTCATTTCTTTAGGTCACTCCAGACCCATTTGTCTTTTCCAGGCCAGCTCTTTCTTTCTTTAGAGAGCCACAAAGAACCAACTCTCTGGAACATTTCATATTCTTGTCTTCTCTTTGTTGGGTTTTAGATGTATGTAATCCACTGAGACCTCACAGCAGCTCTGATTGGTCCAGCTACTACTTTCCACAGAAACCACACAATCAAAGCTATGTGTGAGAAGAAACTACAGACGACTTAAGTTCAGAGGGGAAACGTACAGTACATATACAAACACGCCAGCATATACTGATCCATTTGATCCTGAATCAAGTTAATTTCAAAGACTTTCATGGCCTGTCAGCAGCTGTTAAATATAAGACTTGGGAGATTACAAACACGTTTTTCTCAGGGCTTCTCCTTCCTTCGGCGTTTGGACCGACAGCTAGAGATGCTTCAAGAAACATGTGCCTTGGATAAGCACAACAGAGCACTGACACCGCAAATAAAAAAACACAAAGCTGCTTCTATTTTCAATATAGGAAGTTATGTGAGAACAAAAACGCTAGAGTGCAAAATAAGTCAGTCAAGACGTTTTTTGTCACTTCTCATTATGTTATTCCAGTACCAACATCAGGCGGTGAAAACATGAGCATAGCTCTGTATTGTTCCTCCAGACCCACAGAAAGATTATAAAATAATCATAAAAGTGATACATATAACTTGTGTACTATATTTCAAGCCTTCTGAAGTCATACGATAGCTTTGGGTGAGAAAAAGAACAGAATTGAAGCAGTTATTTATTGGAAATGTTGACACCGTATACAGCCATATATAGCTCTCTTTCACAAATCATTAGGTTCAGGATTGGAACAACATGAGGTTCTTTAAGTTTTCATTTTTATGTGAACTATCTCTTTTAGTTCTTAACAAAATGGAGATGACAGTAAAAAGATCACACTGATCATGATCAGTGACTTGTAATGGAGTTTACAGAGACCTTTGAAGCTCAAAGCTTTGATTTGCTTGGATTGTTCCCAGAGCTGGATGGAAGAAGACATATGATGTATGAAGGTAGCTGGATCCTATAAACATGATGAGAAAAGAAATACAATTTTGGGACACAATTCATGTTTAATGTGGAAATGAGCACAGTGTATACAAAGAGACATGCCATTTTTAATAACACAATTCTCATGACTCAATGAGTCTGGACTGCAACATGGGAACTCCCTTGCTCAAAGCCTTTTCCGCTTTGTGGTTTTATATACAATACTGTTCAAAAGTTTTGTGTGTTTTTTTTTTTTCAAATAAAATAATACTTTTATTCAGCAAGAATGCATTAAATTGATCAAAAATGACACTTATAATGTTATGAAAGATTTCCATTTCAGATAAATGCTGCTCTTTAGAACTTTCTATTCATCAAAATATCATGAAAAAATGCATAATTTTCCAAAAAATATCAAGCAGCACAACTGTTCTCAACACTGACAATAATTTCTTAAGCACTACATCAATATATTAGAATGATTCTTAAGGACTATGTGACACTGAAGACTGTAGTAATGGCAATAATTTCACAATATTATTGTTTTTACTGTATTTTTTGATCAAATAACTGCAGTTTTGGTGAGCAAAAGAGACATTAAAAATCTTACCAACCTCAAACAATAGTATATAACTTAATCACTTCACAGATGTGATCTCAGCAGTGTAAATCAGCATGGATCTTCAATTTTCAGAATGATCAGACTTATTTTTGCCTGATAGATGATAAAATTATGGACAGAATGCCATATGATAGCTTTGTGTGAAGATTGGACTAACATTTAAGTTTATTCAGTGATTATAACAGTGAATGATTGAGTCAGTAAGTCAAACTCTGATTCATGAATGAATCACTCAGTTTGATCTGTGAATCAAATCAACTGGTTCACAGAAAAGAACTGCCTCAAAAAACGAATTGTTCACTGATCCAATTCACAAGTTCCTAAATGATCCAAGTCTTAATGGTTCTCAGGTTAACATCATCGATTTCAGTCTGTACCTCACGAAAACTGCTAAACTGTTAAAAATTGCTTCAGTAAAATTTAAAGCAAAGTTTGTATAGACTAGTTTAAGGCACTTGCAGAAACATCATAATGACTGAACTATTGCTTTAACATACCTAATTAAACACAAAAGACGTGAGCAGTGCTTCATTAGTCAGTTTACAATCTCAATATCAGCCCCTTCATAGGCGCAATAAAGCTAAAAACATTTTGGAATGGAAGCTTGTGAAACTTGTTATTGACTAGCATTTGTGCCGCCAAATTGTGGTCAGAAATTCTCTACTGAAAATTCAGTCACGATTCACAGAAACCTCGAGCCACCTTGCGCTTGTGGCACGCTTGAGAGTGGTCCGCCCCCGACAGATGAGGGGAGAGCGATCTCACGGGCCTGGCTCTTTAACACTACACATTTACAGAGCGGCAGCCCACACACTGCTGCCTACACATGGGCGTCACATCTCCCCGCACAGCTCTGACACCCCTTCTGGCCACACCGTTTGGAGACAAAAAGAAGTGAGGAATTCTGGGTAATGGCAAAATGAGTCACTGTGGTCACTCTGTACCCCTCGGCTCCACCTACCTATCTGCACCTATTCACAACCCACACAGAGGACGCAACACACATTAACGTCTTTCAGCCCACACATTCACCTCCAACACACACACTTGTCTTCAGCCCACACACAATCAACTAGTTGCTCAAGGAACGTCCTACGCCTGCCATGGCTGCTCCTCAAATGTCTTGCAGTCTCTCAGATGTCTGTCGCACAACACAGTAAAAGCATTCTTTCATTAAAGAGAGGGGAAAGATTTCTAAATCTCTTTCTTCTTCTTGCCTTTGAGAAACAATCACTATTGTGGCCATAATGAAGCTTTATGAGGAAGTGAGAAGTGTATTAGATGTTTCAAAAAGATAAAACTGCTTCTTTATCTATTTATGCAGGCCACGTTTTTGGTACAAATACATTGTTACTTGCTGTTAGTGATGTGAAAGTCCAATTTTCAGTAGCTTTCAAAAGGATGAATATATTTTTTTTCTGTATATATATTTGACACTGTCTCATTGCGACCAACTATTAAACAATGAACTACACACACCACTATTATAAAGTTTGGAGATGATTATTTTTATTGTTTTATTTTATTTTATTTTAAAGTCTCTTATGTTCACCAAGGCTGCATGTACTATCCACAAATTCTAAATACTCCCATTCCAAATTTCCAAATCATAACAAACATTTTTGTATGGCTGATTTCATATTAGTGCTTAATATTGTTCTTCACGTTTCTGCTTTTAAACCCTCCAGGACACCCCACTGATTTATATTTTAAGTGCGATACTAAACAGTAAGCTGTTTTTGTTTGCTTTTTACAAATTGTGGGATGAGTACTGATACCACAGATGCTGTCAACAGAGCTGAACTCATACTGAATATTCATTTAAAAATAGTTTTTTGAAAGTAATCAAAACACCAGAAGTCATTATTGTAATTTAATCAGGGAATTGTTACTCAGAAGCACAGAAAACCTCAGCATGTCATAAGGCAATAAAACAAAGCTTCATGAAATTGAGTTCTTGCTGCTACATAAAGGCGACTGGACAGCCAAGTTACAAGCAGCCCTTTGGCTATGGCTCATACTGCACAATTTAAAATCAATAGCAGATCTATATCGCCACAAGTCATGCATTTCAACCGTATACTGCAGCTTTTGCCCTCTCTGTCCATGCATTATAAATTTATTTTATTGCGTCATTAATTTTTTTATTCCATAATAGGTCTCAAAGTGCTCTTTATTTAAAGCATCCAAAGATCCAAACATCTGACTTTAGCTGCTTCTTCCAGCACTAGTACGACAACAGCCATAAAGCGCCAATTTGTGGTGACTTTATTTGCCAAAAACAACAAGCATTTCTTCTGAGACTGATATTTTTTCACTGAAGGATGACTGGCTACTGTTGGTGATCCTATTAATGAAGAATATGAGCTTGATTTTAATAGGAAGTAACTTAAAGGTGACATATCATGAAAATTTGACTTTTTCCACGTGTAAGTGCTATAACTGGGTCACCAGCGCAACTACCGACCCAGAAAACGTGAAAAAGAACAACCCAGCAAATTTTATTTTGGTAAAATTTCCCAGCAAGCTTGTGAAAAGCGAGCCGCTCAGAATTCACTCCCCCCGTGACGTGGAAAGGGGATCTTATTGTAATATTACCGCCCCTTAATCTGCAAGTTTCCACGGTGCCACCATTGTGTTTTTGCAAGCGACAACGGTGTACCAGTTCTAACGCCAGTACTCACATGCCATGTGACAGCCGATTTCTGTGCGCATGCTTTGAATGTGTGTGCTCAGAAAACCATTTATCAGAAGTTTAAACTAATATGGTTTAAAACGCATGATTTCAATGCGGTAGGCGTGATAATCAAAACCAAACAGTTGTTTTTTGGCAGAGTATCTGAGGTACCAGCTGTAAAGGCACTGCCCTATTCTGGAAAAGGGGGCAGGGAGCAGCAGCTCATTTGCATTTAAAGATACATGCACGAAAACAGCGTGCTTCTGCTTCCACTCAAAATAGGCATTTTCAAAATGATATAATAAATGATCTGTGGGGTATTTTGAGCTGAAACTTCACAGACACATTCTGGGGACACCATAGATTTATATTACATACTGTAAAAATGGGGCAAAATAGATCTCCTTTAAAAGTTGTAATTGAGCATTGGAAAACATTCCCAGCCCTAAATGCAAAGTAACTAGTGTTAACAGAAAAACCAGTGCAGTAGGGCTAGAATCGCAATCACGTTTGCAAAATTAAACTTGACAGTTATTAAAATCAAAGTCTCTGGGTTACAAATGAGTAGTTTCTCAGTGGGTCACAACTGTCAGTTATACTAGTACGGCTTAACCCCATTTCACTTCAGCAGCAGGGATTCCCCAGCGGCCAACCTAGTACTTGAACCGAAAGTCCAGGCCATCTTCAGCGACCTAAACGTACTGCAATGCCCGGACCTCAACGGTTTACTTCCACATGGACACATCTTTTTAGAGGCTCCTTTGTGTGTTCCACAGTCTTCATTACCCTGGAGTCCCATGGCTACTGTTTCCATGGCAATAGTGGCAGTGGTGACGCATACATTCAGACCATTAGAGGTTTGCGCCATTAACCAATGGCACTAATGCTTATATGCTAAAGGGCTTCATTAAAAGAAGAAAAAGTTTTTATGTTCCTTCAAATTCCATTTAAAGTTTTGTGCTTTTCATGCCTCATAGCTGTTGAGAGCATTTCGGTGAGCCGCTAAAAGATCTAGCTGACCAGCAGAACGGAAAGAATGTGTGCTCAATGGAGGCTGATAATTAACAAACACAAAAAACTGGACAAGGTCATTATAGCGCAAACAAAATGAAAGGAGTCAAACAGGAAGAAATCTTTAATCGACCGACTCATTGGCGAGAAAAATGTACAAACACAACCCAGCAATGTTATCAGACAAGCTTCATGCAGAATGCACACAGCCTTATCAGCCCTTATCAATGCCAATAAGAGGAGATTACAGAAGAATATTGTGTTCCATTCATATCCAACATTAGGCTGTAATACAATTATGTTGTTATTTTTATTATTAAAGGGGTCCTATTATGCTCTTTTACAAAGTCTTGATTTTGTTTTGGGGGTGTACTAGAACAGGCTCTCATACTAGGTTGTTCGAAAAACACATTATTTTTCACATATTTTACATTATTACAACACCTCTCTCCCCAGTCTGGCATGACTGGCTCGAATAGTTCCTGTATCAAATGAAGGCCCGCCTTCTGAAATACGAAATGTGCTGTGATTGGTTAGCTGGCCCGGTGTGTTGTGATTGGCAGCACTCGGCGCCTGGTCGGGAAATGTCATGCCCCTTACCATAGCCGCCTGCAAGCTTCAGTGTAAATATTGCGTCAATATCAAATCAATTTGAGCGCGATTTAAACCCGGATGATTGTAACTAGGGATGCGCCGATCCGATATTCATATCGGGTATCGGCTCCGATAGTGCCATTTTTCTCGGATCGGGTATCGGTCAGAGAGGGCCGATCCAAATTCCTGTTTTGTTTTTTGTTTTTTTTCTTCGATTGAGCGAATTATTCTGTGTTACTTCTGAAGCCATACAATAGCTTAATGTGAGCTACATATGAATATTTAAGTCCTTACATTAAAGTTCACACAAACTCTTTTCTCCGCTGTGGCTGTCAGTCATTCGTTCAGCCTTTAA
>NW_015505728.1:595849-629431 GCF_001515645.1 Sinocyclocheilus grahami | reverse complement strand
TAAATACATTCATGAATGTTTTTAATGAATGCATTTTATAATAATACAAATAGCAATGTGTAACATTTTACCATATTTATTGCAACACTTTTATTTGTTCCCCACAAAATATTGTTTTTTCACTAAATGTTTGGATTTCTAAAATTATTGTGCACTGATTTTTCTAGAATAACTTTTGCTGCCGAATTATCCACTAACCTAGTTTATGATAAATTTTTGTCATAGATTATAAATATACATAGGCTGATATTTTTTCATATTTGTTTATTTTATTTTTCTTTATAATGAAGTAGTCTGTATCTAGTAGATTGTGAAAGAATGATTATCAGTTCCACACACAGAGATATATAAATTCTACATTTATTTAAATGAGGGAAAAAAACTTCACTGGTATCGGATCGGAATCGGTATCGGCCAATACCAAACCCTAGGTATCGGAATCGGTATCGGAGGCAAAAAAGGCGGATCGGAGCATCCCTAATTGTAACCACTCTAAGTTTGCTTGCCTTGGGAAAGCTAGCGTGTCTCCGACATAGTGATAACACTTGTTGCCTTCTCTAGTGCAGCTCAACCAGGTCTCGTCCCATTCGTCTGTATTTGTGATATCACAAATCCCAAGTAATTTCTGTTAAATAAAATATCTCCTTTTAAATTGGACTTTGAGCTTTGTAACTTTGCAGATTTTTTTATGCTCAAACAGCAACATTACAGACTAACTAAAGTTGAAAAAGTGAAAAAGCATAATAGGACCCCTTTAAATATTTTAAGTATTTAGATTTTCAAGTAATTTTTACTTGTATCTTCAGACAAAATCTAATTGGGTGGTTTTCCTAGGACACAATAGACGATATTCAAAGTCAGGCACAGGAGATCAGACAATCTCACAGAAAATATTCTATTCATATTTTTTTGCATTATTTTTGTTTGCATCTATGTAGTTTATGTAGTTTTTATTCTTTCTCCACTGTTTTATTAGTTAGCACAAATCTTCACTGGACTATTTTATCTTCGATAATAATCTTGACATGAAATTTGATGTTTGGTTGTATTAATATGATATTCTCTAGTAAAAAAAGTAATATATTGAAAATGCAATTATTTCATACTAAGTATAGTTTAAATGTATATGTACTGACATATCGCTCAAGACTTACTGATAAAAAAAAGTATAATTAAACTTTATTTGGAGTACTACTTGTGCACAATGCACATTTCTTAATATTAAGCCTAAAATGTGTTTTAATGTCACTATTGATGAGGACTGTATGATCTTTGAACAATATCAGGCTTTAAATGCAAGATATTTAAAGTGTACCTGATGCAATAGATCCACTTCAGCACAATCAAATATACTTCAGTTCATCTTTAGTTGGACTTTAGCACTACTTCTGCACAATTAAATTGCATTAAGTACAAAATCCAGTTTAGCAGACTTTAAGTATACCAGTTTAGTATACTAAAAGTGCAATTGCATTTGTAAATGTATTTGTAGTATACTTAGCATGAAATAAATGTATTTCAAATACATTTTAGTATATTCATTCTAGGGACCCCTGTTCAAATGTTTGGAGTCAGTTAGATGTTTTTGAAAGAAGTCTTTTATACTCACTGAGGCTACATTTATTTGATCAAAAATACTGTAAATACTGTTTATTCTTGTCATGTAAAAGCAAAAATTTTTGGAGCCATTACTCCAAGTCTTCAACGTCGCATTATGTTTTAGAAATCATTCTAATATGCTGATTTGATGCTCAAGAAACATTTACTATTATTATCAATCATTTTAATGCATTCTGACGAAATGAAATTATTAATTCCTATTACAAATTCTTTTTTAAAAAATCTTACTGACCCCAAGCATTTTAGCAGTAGTGTACTGTAGATGATATATAACTCTGCCAAAATTAACTAAAAAATATCCCATATAAATAAATAAAAATACCTTAAATATTAATTATTTTGATATTACTTTAAAGTGTAAAATGTTTTAATAACACTTGATATACTGATATACTGGATACCTTCAATATGTCCTTTTACAGTTTTATAAAATGTCAAATAACATTACATTTTCAAAGATTAGCATAAAATGTGACAAACAGAAAGTCATTTTCACCTCTTGTTTGATTAGATTAATTTTCCTTACTTGTCTTGCTTAAATGTCAACCACCCAAGTCTCTTTTCTAGGATGACAGTTATTTAATTTATTCAGAAGGTGACTCCTGAAGTCTCTCTAAAAATGTTTTCTGGAGCAGATCCTGGTCTGGAACACACACACACACACACACACACTGCATGACATAAGGCTTTGGCAGTGAAAGGGATCATTGAGGCTACAGTTATGCAGGGAGGGGAGTGTCTGTTCATGGATTAGCTGTATGTCACTATCACAAGTTACGTAAATCTGTGCCATAAGCGTTACATGCTGCCTGTGCGTAACAGACAGAAGCATCCAGAGCTCGATCTCTTCAGAGAGCTTCACTCTTCCTCTCCAAAGCCTAAAGCAGAGCCAATAAACACCATCACCCAGAACAACCCAAGGGTCACTCACTGAAACTTCAGTAACCAATATGAGTATCTGACTCACCTAACTCAAATTTTTCACCTGGAGTGACAGTGCGGTCACACATCTAACATTATGAAGAGGTCTGGTGTTCAGTTCAAGACATGTGAAAGGTTTAAAGGAAGCAGTGAAAAGTGCTATACTAGCAACTCTGCACTGGCTGTGCTCTCATATAAAATATGAAAATCCTGATGGTATTTTTAAAGTGGGAAATACTGTATCTGAAACAAAATATGAATTTTTAAGTGAATACCCTGGACAGTTCAACTTATTGAAAGTAAATGCTGTCAAACTCAAAAATAACATAAAAAGCAGCATAAATATATTATAAAGTGGTTTGTGTGATTCAAGCACTATATCCAAATCTTTTAAACTTATTAAATAGCTTTACTTTGATGAAAGAAGTGACAGTATCCAATTTATCAACACATCCTTGTTTTGAATCAAAAGTTGATGTTGGGTCATGAACTGCCTTTGTTTTTTATTTTGTACTGTTCTCTGAGGTCCACTTATAATGTTATCAATATTTTTGCATCAAAAACAACATCATTTAGAATTAATAGGCTATTTTCTGTCCTGTTTTGGACCCCCCTCATCAGAACGCTCTGTTTGAATAGGCGTGGCGGATTGTAGACTCAGACGAGTCTATGATTGGCTAATAGTTGTGTATGTTTGACAGCCCACATCCTTCACAGATGGATGCTGCTGTGATTATGCAAGATATTTAAAGTGTACCTGATGCAATAGATCCACTTCAGCACAATCAAATATACTTCAGTTCATCTTTAGTTGGACTTTAGCACTACTTCTGCACAATTAAATTGCATTAAGTACAAAATCCAGTTTAGCAGACTTTAAGTATACCAGTTTAGTATACTAAAAGTGCAATTGCATTTGTAAATGTATTTGTAGTATACTTAGCATGAAATAAATGTATTTCAAATACATTTTAGTATATTCATTCTAGGGACCCCTGTTCAAATGTTTGGAGTCAGTTAGATGTTTTTGAAAGAAGTCTTTTATACTCACTGAGGCTACATTTATTTGATCAAAAATACTGTAAATACTGTTTATTCTTGTCATGTAAAAGCAAAAATTTTTGGAGCCATTACTCCAAGTCTTCAACGTCGCATTATGTTTTAGAAATCATTCTAATATGCTGATTTGATGCTCAAGAAACATTTACTATTATTATCAATCATTTTAATGCATTCTGACGAAATGAAATTATTAATTCCTATTACAAATTCTTTTTTTAAAAATCTTACTGACCCCAAGCATTTTAGCAGTAGTGTACTGTAGATGATATATAACTCTGCCAAAATTAACTAAAAAATATCCCATATAAATAAATAAAAATACCTTAAATATTAATTATTTTGATATTACTTTAAAGTGTAAAATGTTTTAATAACACTTGATATACTGATATACTGGATACCTTCAATATGTCCTTTTACAGTTTTATAAAATGTCAAATAACATTACATTTTCAAAGATTAGCATAAAATGTGACAAACAGAAAGTCATTTTCACCTCTTGTTTGATTAGATTAATTTTCCTTACTTGTCTTGCTTAAATGTCAACCACCCAAGTCTCTTTTCTAGGATGACAGTTATTTAATTTATTCAGAAGGTGACTCCTGAAGTCTCTCTAAAAATGTTTTCTGGAGCAGATCCTGGTCTGGAACACACACACACACACACACACACTGCATGACATGAGGCTTTGGCAGTGAAAGGGATCATTGAGGCTACAGTTATGCAGGGAGGGGAGTGTCTGTTCATGGATTAGCTGTATGTCACTATCACAAGTTACGTAAATCTGTGCCATAAGCGTTACATGCTGCCTGTGCGTAACAGACAGAAGCATCCAGAGCTCGATCTCTTCAGAGAGCTTCACTCTTCCTCTCCAAAGCCTAAAGCAGAGCCAATAAACACCATCACCCAGAACAACCCAAGGGTCACTCACTGAAACTTCAGTAACCAATATGAGTATCTGACTCACCTAACTCAAATTTTTCACCTGGAGTGACAGTGCGGTCACACATCTAACATTATGAAGAGGTCTGGTGTTCAGTTCAAGACATGTGAAAGGTTTAAAGGAAGCAGTGAAAAGTGCTATACTAGCAACTCTGCACTGGCTGTGCTCTCATATAAAATATGAAAATCCTGATGGTATTTTTAAAGTGGGAAATACTGTATCTGAAACAAAATATGAATTTTTAAGTGAATACCCTGGACAGTTCAACTTATTGAAAGTAAATGCTGTCAAACTCAAAAATAACATAAAAAGCAGCATAAATATATTATAAAGTGGTTTGTGTGATTCAAGCACTATATCCAAATCTTTTAAACTTATTAAATAGCTTTACTTTGATGAAAGAAGTGACAGTATCCAATTTATCAACACATCCTTGTTTTGAATCAAAAGTTGATGTTGGGTCATGAACTGCCTTTGTTTTTTATTTTGTACTGTTCTCTGAGGTCCACTTATAATGTTATCAATATTTTTGCATCAAAAACAACATCATTTAGAATTAATAGGCTATTTTCTGTCCTGTTTTGGACCCCCCTCATCAGAACGCTCTGTTTGAATAGGCGTGGCGGATTGTAGACTCAGACGAGTCTATGATTGGCTAATAGTTGTGTATGTTTGACAGCCCACATCCTTCACAGATGGATGCTGCTGTGATTTAGGTTAAAAACGCATAAAAACTCAAATGATCTGTAATAACAGCATTTTCTTGTATTCGGAGCCATTTTTATAATTTGGCTTCGGCGTAGACCTGCGTTTGCCTCTCTCGTAAACACTTCATGCGCGAATCAGTGGGCGGGGCTAAGCAGTCAGTGATGTAGAAGCAGGCGTTGATCTTCTTCTGCGGAGGCGGGGTTTAGCCACACTATTACATCATAGAGTGGCACATTCCACAACCTGTTGTTTTGGCAGATTGGCATCAATATAAGTTATAGTACAATGACCTCTTATATGTCAAAAGATCAAGGGAAGGATCTTTTATAAGTGTTATATTGCTGTTTGATTACGTCTTTAATTGATTTTTCCGTACATTTCTGCCATATGTAAATTAACTGACAGTCACCACTGATAAACTACCGCTAAATATTGTAGAAACTTAATTTGCTGTAAAGTTGCTTTGCAACGATTTGTATCGTGAAAAGCGCTATACAAATAAACTTGAATTGAATTGAATTTTATAAACCATTTTATATACCATTTTATGGTTTTATGGTGTTTTTTGTCTTTTGGAGCTTGAAAGCTCCAGTTCATTATATAAAAAAAAAAAGTAGCAAGGATATTCTTCAAAAATATCCCATTTATGTTCCACAACAGCAAGAATGTTCTATAGGTTTTGGAAAACATGAACGTTTACAGAATGTTCATTTCTCTATCCTATTAAATGTCCCTTTCTCTGAGAATTTAGTCTTGAACCTGAACTTCCATAAACATAGCTTGTGATCATCAGTCTATTTTCATATTGATAAAACTGTAAATGTTGCACCTTAAAACACATTCATGCCCACTGTCACATCAGCCAATCTCTGAATCACTCACTACAGTTGCCCAGCTCAATACATCATTGAACCGTGTGAAACATGCGCACACTAAAACACTCCCAGACACACATTTATCTTTCAGGCAGATTAGTTTACAGAGAACATCTGCCTTTATGACAATAACACATTCATCATGCCCAAACTGAAACTGATATCCAACTCTGCAAAGAAATGTTCTCCTTCAGAGGTCAGACACATAAAATGATTATAAACTGGGTGTGAAAGACCTTCATTGATAACGCTGCCCTCCAGCCCTGGGGAAATTATAGGGATATATGGATCAGATGGGGTGATGGTTCTTCTGCTGATAACCGGCCTCCTCCTCATCAGCTGCCTTCAAGGTATAGAGAAAGACGCCAGTCCTTTGTTCTGCCCCATGCTTGTGGGGGAGGGTTACGGAGCGAGAAGGGCCCATGGGCGGCTCAGAGTCAAACAGTGGCAGACAGATTAGACCACTAGACAGTTTAGGGCAATCCCCAATGACAACATCTAACTTGAGACACTCCCAGCAAAGCAGACATGTGTCCATCCAGCAGCTCACAAGGTCAATTCACATTTTCTGAATAAAAAAATTAACAATCAAACAAAGGAATTATAATATAATGTATATATAATGTATATATTATTATAAATTATGATTGTTAATATATAAAAAAAAACTGTAAATCATATCATTTCTTATTAGTCAAGCAATTTGAGCTAATATACTGTAGGTGTTGAATGATCATTAAAATAATAATAATAATAATAATAATTGTTTTATGAATATAAATAATATATTCTGCCCAAATAATAATGTATAAAGAAATAAATATACTTTAAATGCAATAATAACTGTTAATTATATATTAGTGTTTTATTCAAATAAATAATATGTTCTATACAGATAATTGACTATAAATAAACAAATAACTTATAAATAATATAAATGAATATCATTTTAATGCATTTAAATATAACTAATTAATTATATATTTTTATTAGCTAATATACTGTTTCCAAATCATTTGTTAAAATAATATGTATTATTGTTGTTGTTGTTGTTGATGTTGTTGTTGTTGTTATCACATACATACACAGCTGAGTGATTAATACAAATGAAATTCAATTTAATTCAATTTCTTATAATGGAAAAAATTCCAAACATGTAGGCTGAGGCAACACTGATTCTACATTTGTGGAATGTGCATTATCAAGGGTTAGATGCTTGCTGTAATTGGGTGTAGCGGTGACCTGCTTTTAGGGAGTCCACCGGGAGAACAGTGAGATCATTGTTTTGGGGTCCACAGCACTGCAGCTCACTTTCCATGAACAGTTCTCCAGTGAGAGCCCATTGCTACCCTCTGAACATACTATTGCTCATTTACACAAGCTAAATGAACTGTGCTCTCACACACTGCCTGCACCTGCTCAAAATTCATGTCAATTCATCTGATACCAAAGGTCAAACCTGTCAAAGACACAATGCCTTTCTTAAACCTGGGAAAGTCATGTATTATATAAAACACCAAAGAACATTTAATACATTTCCCTTACTTCAAACAGTACAGTAGGAAGAGCTTTGGTTTTCATTAAATTTGCAGCAAGCAATCAAGGCAAATGAACCAAAATCCCCATGATTTCACCAACTTCAAGCTGTGCTAATGCAAGTAAAAAACCACATGCCAGCCACTGCAAGACCAATGCCACAAAATTACTAGTATAGATGCTGACTGAGTTTATAATCAGCCCAAGCTCATTTCAACAACTAGAGAAATGAGTGTCCGAATTACATACACAAATAGAGATATATGTCCTAAAATTTTTACAGAATATTTCCTATAAAATCATTCAGATTTTCAAATGCTTTTGTTGCTTCAAAATAAAGTTTGTAATGTTGTGATTCACCTTGTAACTGGTTGGTTTGGTTCATATGGAAGCCGTTTCCGCCACCAAATAAAAAAATTAAAAAGGTAATTGCGACTTTTTATCTCACAATTCTGACATTTTTCCTAACAATTGTGAGTTTACATCTCGCAAATCTGGATTTTTTTCATAATTGTGAGTTTACATCTCACAATTGCCTGATACAAACTCGCAATTCAGACTTTTTCTCAGAATTGTGAAATGTAAACTCGCAATTGTGAGAAATGAAGTCAGAATTGCGAGATATAAACTTTTCTTTTTTAAAACAATTCTAAGAACATATCTGTCTTTTTTTCTCCTTAGAACTGGACTTCATAGCTCGCAATTCTGAGAAAAAAAGTACGAATTGCGAGTTTATATCCTGCAATTCTGAGAAAAAAAGTCAGAATTGCAAGTTTATATCCTGCAATTCTGACTTTATTTCTCGCAATTTTGACTTTATAACTCACAATTCTGACTTTTTAACTCGCCATTGTGAGTTTATATCTCACAAATCTGAGAAAAAAAGTCAGAATTGCGTCATATAAACTCACAATTCTGACTTTTTTTCTCAGAATTGTGAGATGTAAACTCGCAATTGCAAGAAAAAAGTCAGAATTGTGAGAAGACATTTCGCAATTAACTTTTTTTATCTTTTATTCAGTGGCAGAAATGGGCTTCCATAGGTTCATGGCTTATAACTCTTTAAAGAAGACTTTTAAAAAATTTGATGCAAAAATGCACTGTTGCACATTATTTAAGGATCTTTCACGTATTTTCCCTCTTTCACCCAACACAAAATTTTGAATGATATCATCCTTTTGTAAGAGTATCACCATACACAGTTGCAAGCACATTCCTCTAAATTCAACAGTAGCTTGGAGACGCGGTCATGTAGGGCTCCCCGAGGACTCATCATGTCAAGACCTGAGCGGAGCGTGTCCGCCTGACTCAGGGAATGTTCTAGATCCTACAGCCTCATTGATTCAGCATGCATGAGGTGCTGGGTTTAGTGCCTCGCTACCATTTTATTAGAGATGCGTTATGCATACCTGCATCTTCAGAGTGTTCACGGCCAATGGAAATCAATGATCGCAACATCATACTATGCAAATACAATCAGGCCAAATATATGACTCAATCTCCCTTCTGAATAACACAGATAGTGCTTTTTACATAATTCACTTACAAGAAGGTTTGAAACAGAATAGTGCTCCAATATCCAGCCCTTTGCCGTGTTCACAACCATTAAATTTAGAGCACAACAACCACTCCATTACGACTGGCTGTCATACAAAGGTGCTCTTTGAGCCAGGATAAGCAGAAAATGGCCAGACAAGGACAAAGACCATTCTCTTTAAAATGTTAATGTAATCATAACACTCACTGAAGTGGAGGCGAAGCAATTGTTTGAACAAAGGCTGTAATAATGTAATTGGGATTCCTTTGTTTGCATGGTACACAACATGTTTTGTATGCTCAGTGTACCCCCATAACCCCAACAGTACAGCTCAAGGACAACTTCATCAACAAGAACTCTCACTGGATATAACATGGATATAATTTAGTATTACTTTTATTATTTTAACCCTTAAGCTCTCCTTGGGGTCCAGATGACCCCACTGGACTTTTCCTTCATTTTTAAAAAATGTTCCCTTCATCTCAGGGGCATGTGACTTTTCCTAAATAATCTATCTAAAAACACACATTGATTTGGTTGTTCTAAAAGTGTGTAAAAAAAAATTTTTTTTTCCTTGGGGTCAGATTGACCCCACATTGAAAATGAATGGGAAAAGTAAAAAAATGTTTGTTTTTTTTTCATTTCATTTGTCAAAAAAAAGTAGTAAATCCAGTTTAAATCTGGAAAAAAAAATACATTTAAATAAAGGCCTGGTCCTAGAGCATAAACTCAAAGTGGAACAAACTTTCTATCTCATGTGTGTGTGACTGCAACAGAGAGCATTTTTATAGAATAAAAGCAACAGAAGTCAATGGAAAGTCCCCACCAAGATATGTGTGTGTGAATGCAGGGGTCCAACTTTTTGAACATCTCCTTTTGAACATCTGTTGTATTTGACGAAGAGGGCAGTCTGCTAGCAGATGGTCAAAGCGCCTCACCAGTGGTCCAGCATTAGGACACGCTAACACTTGAATGCCGATGGACTTGAGATATATGGCTCACACATATAGGGACACAGGGACTGCGCAGATATCAGTCATCCAGTACAGGCAGGGCGCTGCATTAAACCTCACAGCTCTGTTTTCCTGAATAAGCGTGAACCGGCAGACTGCCAATGCAGGAATGCATCGTGTCTTATCAGAAAAAGCATCATCATCACTGATGGAGTCTTTTATATAGTCTCAAGGCGATGGTGTGTAAAGCATGAACTGATTCTGATCTTTCTCAGCATAGCATTTGATGGCAGGTGTTTAAAACACACTGATCAAAGGTAACCACAACCATATATATGACAATTCAGCAGAGATGTATACATAAAAATTAGGACATCAAAATCAGTACTGATAAAATAAAAGGATGTTTTGGTGCAGAATACCTCAGCGGTGCTTAATACTGGGTAGCTGTTGTTTCAGCACCATCTCTGCTGGACTGCAAAATCTCTCCTGCGACAAAACCAAATCATGCCTTTGACCAGGTCTCCTTCTTTTCATATGCAGATCAGATTAGTTTTATTAATAATACACTCCCTTAAAGACAAAGACGATAACATCAAAATCAAGGGATTTCAGGACAAAGAAGCATTTTTAAACAGATAAAAGCCAGGATAAGCAGAAAATGGCCAGACAAGGACAAAGACCATTCTCTTTAAAATGTTAATGTAATCATAACACTCACTGAAGTGGAGGCGAAGCAATTGTTTGAACAAAGGCTGTAATAATGTAATTGGGATTCCTTTGTTTGCACGGTACACAACATGTTTTGTATGCTCAGTGTACCCCCATAACCCCAACAGTACAGCTCAAGGACAACTTCATCAACAAGAACTCTCACTGGATATAACATGGATATAATTTAGTATTACTTTTATTATTTTAACCCTTAAGCTCTCCTTGGGGTCCAGATGACCCCACTGGACTTTTCCTTCATTTTTAAAAAATGTTCCCTTCATCTCAGGGGCATGTGACTTTTCCTAAATAATCTATCTAAAAACACACATTGATTTAGTTGTTCTAAAAGTGTGTAAAAAAAAATTTTTTTTCCTTGGGGTCAGATTGACCCCACATTGAAAATGAATGGGAAAAGTAAAAAAATGTTTGTTTTTTTTTTCATTTCATTTGTCAAAAAAAAGTAGTAAATCCAGTTTAAATCTGGAAAAAAAAATACATTTAAATAAAGGCCTGGTCCTAGAGCATAAACTCAAAGTGGAACAAACTTTCTATCTCATGTGTGTGTGACTGCAACAGAGAGCATTTTTATAGAATAAAAGCAACAGAAGTCAATGGAAAGTCCCCACCAAGATATGTGTGTGTGAATGCAGGGGTCCAACTTTTTGAACATCTCCTTTTGAACATCTGTTGTATTTGACGAAGAGGGCAGTCTGCTAGCAGATGGTCAAAGCGCCTCACCAGTGGTCCAGCATTAGGACACGCTAACACTTGAATGCCGATGGACTTGAGATATATGGCTCACACATATAGGGACACAGGGACTGCGCAGATATCAGTCATCCAGTACAGGCAGGGCGCTGCATTAAACCTCACAGCTCTGTTTTCCTGAATAAGCGTGAACCGGCAGACTGCCAATGCAGGAATGCATCGTGTCTTATCAGAAAAAGCATCATCATCACTGATGGAGTCTTTTATATAGTCTCAAGGCGATGGTGTGTAAAGCATGAACTGATTCTGATCTTTCTCAGCATAGCATTTGATGGCAGGTGTTTAAAACACACTGATCAAAGGTAACCACAACCATATATATGACAATTCAGCAGAGATGTATACATAAAAATTAGGACATCAAAATCAGTACTGATAAAATAAAAGGATGTTTTGGTGCAGAATACCTCAGCGGTGCTTAATACTGGGTAGCTGTTGTTTCAGCACCATCTCTGCTGGACTGCAAAATCTCTTCTGCGACAAAACCAAATCATGTCTTTGACCAGGTCTCCTCCTTTTCATATGCAGATCAGATTAGTTTTATTAAGAATACACTCTCTTAAAGATAAAGACTAAAACTGTGAGATGAAATCAATAAGATTTCAGTACAAAGAAGCATTTTTAAACAGATGAAGTGAAGTTGGTACACATTCTCAAAAGTTAAGAATCGTATCTAAAGGAAATAATGACTGTTATATATAATCTAGCAACCTGAAGTAGCCTACAGTCTATATCAGCACCATTGCACTGAATGGAACAATGCGTCCCTTCTCAAGCAATAAGGATTATCTGTCCCATTAACATCTTCAAAAGCGCGGATTAGAGGAATTGAAATAGCAGCGTGTCAGAGAACTTCAGAGAATGTGTAAAAATACATATGCAAATCGTGCTGACAGTTTAAACTCGATATCATGGCTTTCTGTAAATAATGAAATATAGCGGTTTACCTGTACGGCGTGTTGCGTCCGCTGCAGGCTTCTCTCGGAGCGCAGTGAGCGCCGGTGGTGAAGAGCCGCCCACACTAGACCCCGCCCACTGCCGCGTAACTCCGCCCACTACTGAATGATTACCGTAAATCACAGTGTGGACGTGCCAATGTAACTGCTGCAGTGTAATGCGCGTCCAGAGAAAAACTATATACAATTTATCGAGGCAAAATAACAACGCTGAATTAGGTGTTAAAATATTGCAACATTCTTCAAAAATCATCATTATATAATTAAGTAAAATTATATTGTATATATGTATTACATATATATTCATTAATTTCAATAACAATTATGTTCGGATGTGCAATAATGAAAATTTTAAACGTATATATGTAGAATATTTATGTACGTTTTTTTAAAGGAATTGGTACTTTTATTCAGCAAGGATGCATTACATTTATCAAAAGTGACAGTAAAGACATCTATAACGTTACAAAAAAAATCAAATAAATGCTGCTGTTTTGAACTCTTAATTAATCAAAAATCCTGAAAACTAATGTAGCAAGATTTCCACAAAACATCACAACTGTTTTTAACATTTTATATAGTATGAAATGTTTCTTGAGCTCCAGATCAGCATATCAGAATGAATTCTGAAGGATTTTAATATCATTTTATTTTAAAAAAAATAAAAAAAGAAGAAACAAATATTACCACCTCCGCACTTTTATATGGTAGTGTATATTTATGTAGTGTATAAAATATATATAAATACCATTTTCATTTTTTACTACATGTGAGATCTTCAATTGGACATAAAGGCAAACCCTTGGTAGTTTTAGGAGCATGTAACACACCCTCACTTAACTACATGTCTCAAATTTCAGGCAACAGAATCTCACACTCAATGTAACCACATTCATCTCCGGGGAAAATTAGAGACCTATAAATTATGAATGAACCTCGAGAGGCCAGTTAAAACGCCTGACATGTTTACACTAATGTACGTTTTAGTTGATAGTCACAATGGGTTTTCTTTTCCAGCTTAGTAAACAGACGCCACCCTTCAAACCTCAGAAACTTGGCAGTGTTACAAAGCGAAATTAAAAAGATATTGTTTGACTCATGTTGTCATAGAGACAAAAATATAGTGGAGGCAAAGTGAGAGAGACACTCAAAGAAACGAGACGCTCTTCCATCCTCTCCACTTCCTTAAATTAGAAAAGCTGAATGAAGGCCCAGTGCGCATCAAGAGCCCTTATCACTATGGAGACAGCCCTGCTTCCAAGACAGGCAAATGGGGGTGAGACTTGGGCGTGCATTAGTATTTGATTGAGGAGTTAGTGTATGATTTCTGTCATCTCTGTCTCCCACAGCAGTCAGGAGTCCGGTTATATCAACCGTTTCTGACAGATCAGTGTGCAGACAGAAAACTCTCAAGAGAATGAACCCTTCAATTACACCAATCACTACTATTGCCAACCAAAAGTAATTAAAATATAGGGGGAAAATTGTTTATCTGCTATCAAATATTTTCTATTTGTATATTTTCTATATATTGACACTCACAGTATATTGGTGCTATAAATTATGTGGATTGAACAAATGTCCAAAAATGTTAGATTTAGAGTGCAGTGTAATTGTAGTATTATTTATATACTATAAAATTAATAATAAAATACTAATATTTATTAATATTTTGAATTCGATTGTATACTTTGTTTTCATATATTTTGTTTACTTTCAAACATTTTCAACAATTTAAATTGAGTTTTAACAACGTGTGTGTGTGTGTGTGTGTGTGAGAGAGAATATATATATTTTTAGGTTTAATTTTAATTTTATGTTTTTTGTTTGTTTTGCTTTTAAATGGTTCTATTTAGCTTTATTTCTTATTTCATTTTAAGCTGTAATTTTAGTCAATACTTTAACTTAACTTTAACTTGGTTATTTGCCAAAGCAACATTGATAATTTAAGTTTGCTTTTTCGCTAATATTTTATTTTATTTCAGCATTACTTTTATTTGTCTCACTTTTATATGTTTAGATTTATCAACACTAGTAGTGTCTGTGAATATGTTTTCAGTTTTAATTTAATTTTTTTATTTAATATTTAATATTAAATAAATATAATATATATTGTATTGTTTTGCTTTTAAAATAGTTCTGTTGCTTTAATTAATTTTTATTTCAGTTTTAGTTTTAGCAATTTTAGTACTTCTAAATTTTTCAGTTAGTTGCAAAGGCAACATTGCTCATTTTTGCTAAGTTTTTTTAAGTTTATGCTTTTTGTTTAATATGTATATTGTATTTTATTTCAGCAGTTTTTGTTGTTTTAACAACATTGGTAGGGTCTATGAGTACTTTGTTACAAATTCTCATTGACAATACAAGTTCTCATTTAAGTTCACTACACAAAGTGATACATCTGCTCCAGTACATATCAGAGCACTGCATCAAAATCCCTGTAAAACTCCCCCTGCTGGTAGAAGTAAATCCCTGAGCCGCTCACTGGAGCTATACATAATGATCTCCATTCTCAGAGTTCACAACAAAAGAGAATGGGAGAAAGAGAGGCCTACAGCACGGATCAATACAGTGGCTATGCGTCACACACCGGCTCTATGCACTTACTCTGCAGCAAAACACAGAGTTCTGACAGCTTTTGCAAGAGGAAGGTTTCTGATAATGCTCCAAAACCTAGAGAACTGTTTACCAGCATTTTAAGGCATCATAGACTGTTCCAATATATCTTGCTTTTGTCAAAATCTAAGGCATATGTATCTAACTTGGCATAGGGAATTCCAAAATGTACTGCAGCGAGTACAGTGATGAAATAAACTTTTTATGCCCATCAGATCCTTCTTGATTAGGATGCCTAAAAAGGCAGCTCAAAAATTCTTCAAACTAATGTTGTGAGGAGTGTTCAGACTTTTAAGAAGTGCTGTACCAGGGTGAAAGTCATTGAGCTAGACGAAGGAAAGCAAGTGAGATAATATCTTCCCTATCTCATGGACAGGCAGTAACCTTGACCCCTACTTATAGCCAATTAGCCTTTCCCCAGTGAGTGAGGGCTGCTTGTGAGATGGCCTAATCAGCTTACTGCTGAAAGAGATCAAAGACTACACACACACATCCACAAGCCCTGTACACACACACGCACACACACACTCAGGATCAATGCAATAGGATTTTGAGCTGTCAAAGCTTGACACACAGACTGGGAAGAATCATCAAGTAGTTTACAGTGTTTACAAGTAGTTTCCTGTTTTTTCCACTTTGCCACTAACAGGCTGTTTTCTTGCAAATGCAATTTTAAGGAGCAGATGCGGTGTATTAGTGCCCCTCTGTGGTTGATATAAGTATTGCATACTGGTACTTGTGCCTGTTAAAGGCAGGGTATGTGATTTTTCAAAAACACTTTAGAAAACTGATTCGGGCCTAATAGCAAAACAAACTTGTAGCCAATCAGCAATAAGAGGCGTGTCTACTCGTGATGTGGAGGAGAGAGCTTTCAGTGCATGGGACGGACATTAGCCGAGCCGAACGACAGAAAGATAGCGATGGCGGATAAAAAACAAAAGAGGAAACGATAAGGCAAGAAGTAGGACCCGTGTAAATATCGGATCAGCTTTCCAGCGCTGGAGAGAACTCAAGGAGCGGAGGCCTGCGATCGGACGCAGAGGTTGCTTTGTTTCTTCTCAATAGGTGAGTAACACCGTGTCTACAACAGCTAAAGTCTGCCTACACTGGACGTGATCAAACGACCGTTGAAAACCATTTGAAATTTGTGTCAGCACGTCATAAATAGAACCCGGCAGCAGTTTTCTGTCAGGGATTTGTTGCGCCGCGCCAATCACGTCCATAGACACGGTGTAACATTGGTTTTGCTTTGTTTCACAGAACTAATCGTTGCCTGGGTTGCGTACGTATATGTGGAGCGAAGCTATCAAAATAGGGGCAAGACCCTTTTGGGGTAGGGGCGTGTTTGTTTTGGTGATTTCAAATATCAACATTGGCTACCAGAAATCGCTTACTCTGCCTTTAACGAAACAATCTGGGTTCAGAATCAATTCATATAAATTGCAAATTTATATATGTTGCACTTTTTCCCCCAAAATGGTAGACAGCTTTTGAGATGTTAACTTATTTTATTCCTCCATTGACACGGAGTTGTGTTTAATAGGAAATTTGAAATATCTGAAATATTTAATCTCAATTAATAATGACTCCATTGTGTTAATACAATGTGATAAAGGAAGATTGTTAACTTCTAAGTGTGGCAGTCTAAATCAATTTAATGCAGTATGAGGTAAATTTACACACCTTTCCAACACAGTGCTTCTCCCACAGTACTGGATAAATTATAGTAAAAGATGAGATTTATAGTAAAATCATAAACCATTTGTTCTGTTTTTTCAAAAATGTGAACACAAAGCAATACACTGTACTTATATTGAAATAAATAAAGCATTGCATTATTTATGCAACCTATTTTGTTAGAGATGATACTTTTAAGGGGCTGGCTTAAGACATTTAATAAATTATACTGTGGAAAAGACAGTATGATACAGTGTACTGTTTAAAATGTAAAAATAATTTATAACAAAATACTCAATGAGACTGAGGAAACAATGAAAAAAATATCTGTTACAACATTGTTGTAAAAATCACTCTTTCAGCATTTAAAAAGTTATGACACAGAGTACAACCATGATGGCTGAGATTCTGCCTCAGTGTGATGTCATTTCCTGGTCCACCTCAGATGTTGTACTTTGGTGCTCTGGAAGTCTGTAATCAGCACATAATAATCAGTCAAACCAATGACAAGCAAGAAAAACATTATTTTTCTCCACTGCATTTCAACACAATGTAATCTCATTTCAGATTAATCTGTAAAAACTGTAATTGTGCATTTTAGTTCTCACGTCCTTCTGTAAAAAGTCCAAAAACCTACTCTGATTCTAAATGTGATACTAATCTGAAATGACTTACATTATTGTTTAAAGGTTTGGGGTGGATACGACTTTTTAATGTTTTTAAAAGATGCTCTCATGCTCACCAAGGAAGTATTTAAAATAACTGGGGTCAAAAGATCAGAATTTATTTGTCAATTTAAATGAATGCATCCTCCTGAATAAAATGACACTTTTTTTTACACTCAGGGCAGTGACTGTAGTATGTGCATGTTATTCTTAGTGTGTCCAACAGAGGGAGTTATGGCACTTCTAGGGAGTTGAGGGAGACTAGAGGGAGTTGTCTAGTTTTATTAAAGGGTTAGTTCACCCAAAAATTAAAATTAGGCTGCGATTTACTCACCCCCAAGGCAGTTCTTCAGACGAATCCAATCGGAGTTATATTAAAAATTATCTTCGATCTTTCAAGCTGTTTAATGCCACTCAGCGGGTGTTGCA
The DNA here is from genome assembly GCF_001515645.1 of Sinocyclocheilus grahami. Taxonomy (NCBI): domain Eukaryota; kingdom Metazoa; phylum Chordata; class Actinopteri; order Cypriniformes; family Cyprinidae; genus Sinocyclocheilus; species Sinocyclocheilus grahami. The sequence continues at coordinate 611,451 of NW_015505728.1, read as the reverse complement.
TTGCGTCAGTCCAAGAGAACTTAAATAAAAATCGTCCATCCATAAAATTTTTTAAAAAGTGTCTCACACGTCTCCGGGGGGTGAACAAAGGCCTTCTGTAGCGAATCAATGCGTTTTTTGTAAGAAAAATATCCATATTCAAAACGTAATAATCACTTGAATCTAGCTTGCGCCAACAGTTGTACACAGAAGCAGTTCCGGGAGCATGACATATGAGGTCGGCGTTGCGCATGCGCTGGTGAGTCTCGTGAAAACCAATGTTTGTTTACAGGATCAAAGGAAGCAAAGTTTCCTTACTTTAGCAAAGGAAAACCAGTCTCCTCTTGGTTTATATCGAAATCCTCTGACATTCTTCTTTACAAATCCTCGTTTTGTACTTCTAATTCTTGACCGTTGTTTTGTTTTGATCTCTCTGCTGTGTTTCCGCGTGCGAGCACTTCTGACTTCTGAGCACTCACTTCTGAGCGGCGCATGCACAAAGCTGACCTCATACGTCATTCCCCCGGAACTGCTTCCGTTTACAACAGTGAGCGCAAGCTAGATTCAAGAGATTATTACGTTTTGAATATGGATATTTTTCTTTAAAAAAACGCATCGATTCGCTACAGAAGGCCTTTGTTCACCCCCCAGAGCAGTGTGAGACACTTTTTTTTATGGATGGGCGATTTTTATTTAAGTTCTTTTGGACTGAAGCAATGCAACACCCGCTGAGTGGCATTAAACAGCTTGAAAGATCAAAGACAATTTTTAATATAACTCTGACTGGATTCGTCTAAAAGAAGAAAGTCATATACACCTAGGATGCCTCGGGGGTGAGTAAAAAGCAGCCTAATTTTCATTTTTGGGTGATCTAACCCTTTAAGATCTATTAGAAATATCCAGATGAATCAAGCTCCAACAAGATAAGGATGGTGAAGAAACATGACTCTGATTTGAAATCCTTACTTTGAGCCTTTCTCACCTCTCAATCTCGCATCCTTTCCTCATAAATGGAAGGATAAAAGACACAAGGAAAGGAAATAAGGACGTACAGTTAAAGAAAACTCTTATCTTCATCAGGCCTCAAAGTGTCCTCATCTTCATCAGTCAGGGAGAACGTACGTCTCCTCCATGGTTGCATTGGCTACATAAGAGAAAGATCTATTAGAAATATCCAGATGAATCAAGCTCCAACAAGATAAGGATGGTGAAGAAACATGACTCTGATTTGAAATCCTTACTTTGAGCCTTTCTCACCTCTCAATCTTGCATCCTTGCCTCATAAATGGAAGGATAAAAGACACAAGGAAAGGAAATAAGGACGTACAGTTAAAGAAAACTCTTATCTTCATCAGGCCTCAAAGTGTCCTCATCTTCATCAGTCAGGGAGAACGTACGTCTCCTCCATGGTTGCATTGGCTACATAAGAGAGAAATAATGAATACAAGCTTGAGAGAAAGACAGATTTAATTTGATTTAATATTTAATTGTTCACTACTAAGAAGGTTTGACCTCTTTTTCATCCACACTGGCTTCTGGTGAATCTTCAGAAATACTGAAGGTCCAGGTGAAGGGAACAGGAGAATGTGCAGGCGGGTGACAGTGAGCAGGATGGTCTCTCACAGATACAGAAGAGCAGCTTTTCCTGGATGACCTGTGGGGGGAAAAAATCAGAAAATATGCACTGAAGAATATATGTGCAATAAGATAGCTTTACAATAAACCAAAATACACACAGACCTGATCCTGTGTCTTCTGTCCTGATCCCAGCAGGACCAGCGGAGTTTCTCTCTACGCTCATAATTCTGGTGCCTCTGAAAGAAATCTTGGTCTCCTATTGCTTCTGGCTGAGAAAGATCAAGCACATCACTCCACAACAACACCCTGCAATTGCTGACATTCACCATTTTTTTGGCCTACAGAGAGATTGTATTTACAAGAATGTAAAAAAAACAAACCAACCATCTCTTCCTCCTGCTTATCCTCCTCTCTTTTCAATAAAGGCAAAATATCCACCTTTCGCCAACTGACAAGAGTCAAGACAATGGAATACAGGAAAGGGGAAAAAAACTGAAAAATCTAAATGAATTCATCCACATCTTTATGCGTCAGCCAAGTTACTGAAAGAAATCTTGGTCTCCTATTGCTTCTGGCTGAGAAAGATAAAGCACATCACTCCACAACAACACCCTGCAATTGCTGACATTCACCATTTTTATGGCCTACAGAGAGATTGTATTTACAAGAATGTAAAAAAAACAAACCAACCATCTCTTCCTCCTGCTTATCCTCCTCTCTTTTCAATAAAGGCAAAATATAGACCTTTCGCCAACTGACAAGAGTCAAGACAATGGAATACAGGAAAGGGAAAAAAAACTGAAAAATCTAAATGAATTCATCCACATCTTTATGCGTCAGCCAAGTTACTAAATGTGACTCATTGACAATCTATCAAGCACTCTATGGGTAGGCGGTAGGAGCAAAAGCTTACATCACAGTATTGATATACATCATTATATAGTTATTTTTCTCTGGCATTTTAATACAAAAATGGTTTGAATATAAAGCCTAGTTTTACATAAACTGAATTAAATAGTTAAATCTAGAGATTTATTTAAGATAAATCTAACTATATAAAGGGAGTTAAACGGTAAAACTAACATCATATTAGCACTCAGATACACTACCATTCAAAAGTTTTGGGTCAGAAATAATTTTAAAGAAATTGATCATTTTAGTCAGCAAGGATGCATTCATTTGATCAAAATTGACAGTAAAGACATTTATAATTTACAAAAGATTTCTATTTCAAATAAACGCTGTTCTTTTGAATGTTCTATTCATGGAAGAATCCAGAAAAAAAGTATTTAAAAAAATTAAGCAGCACAACATTTACAACATTGATAATAAGAAATTAAGAGTTTATTTGCAAAAACATAACTCAATTTTTTTTTTTTATCATGTTTTTTTATTATGTTAGCATGTTTTTATTGTGTTAGCTGTATTTTTTTAGCTATTTTTTAACCTAATCAAAATAACACAACTGCAGTTTGATTGAGATTAATTGGAATGCACAATGAAAAAACATGGTTTTTGATATCGATATCAAAACGATATTTGAAACGATATCGAGTTTTAGTTTTTTTGCAAATGAACTCTTCAAATGTTTCTTTTGCCCCAAAATCAGCATATTAGAATGATTTCTGAATGATTCAGCTTTGCTATCTCAGAAATAAATCGCAAAATATATTAAAATATAAAATAAATTGTAATAATATTTTACAATATTACCGTATTTTTTATCAAATAAATGTAGCCTTGGTAAGCATAGGAGAATTATCTTTAAAATACATTAAAAATCTTACCAACACCAAAAAAAAATGTCTTAAGTTGAAAAAAATACAAATTACTGAAAGAACATGAAGACAAGAGAAGGGAAGAAGAGATGAAGACAACTCGTTTGAAGGCAGTGGAGATAAATTATGGTAAGAAAAGTAATCTATATAAGCTGAGACCCATGCATTTCAAATTATATAAAGGGGCACAGCATGTTCCTAATGGGTTTAATTCATGGAAGAATCCAGAAAAAAAGTATTTAAAAAAATTAAGCAGCACAACGTTTACAACATTGAAAATAAGAAATGAAGAGTTTATTTGCAAAAACATAACTCCATTTTTTTTTATCATGTTTTTTTATTATGTTAGCATGTTTTTATTGTGTTAGCTGTATTTTTTTAGCTATTTTTTAACCTAATCAAAATAACACAACTGCAGTTTGATTGAGATTAATTGGAATGCACAATGAAAAAACATGGTTTTTGATATCGATATCAAAACGATATTTGAAACGATATCGAGTTATCGTTTTTTTGCAAATGAACTCTTCAAATGTTTCTTTTGCCCCAAAATCAGCATATTAGAATGATTTCTGAAAGATTCAGCTTTGCTATCTCAGAAATAAATCGCAAAATATATTAAAATATAAAATAAATTGTAATAATATTTTACAATATTACCGTATTTTTTATCAAATAAATGTAGCCTTGGTAAGCATAGGAGAATTATCTTTAAAATACATTAAAAATCTTACCAACACCAAAAAAAAAATGTCTTAAGTTGAAAAAAATACAAATTACTGACTTAGTGGAAAGAACATGAAGACAAGAGAAGGGAAGAAGAGATGAAGACAACTCGTTTGAAGGCAGTGGAGATAAATTATGGTAAGAAAAGTAATCTATATAAGCTGAGACCCATGCATTTCAAATTATATAAAGGGGCACAGCATGTTCCTAATGGGTTTAACATGATTTATAAAGAGGAATCAGCTCTCCTATTTAAGTACCAACCCACACTTTTGAACAGTATTGTAGCTCTCCTGCAATATAAAAAGGTACTGATGTCTATCCGATGTCATTGCTGAGTGTGAAAACAATCAATACCTGGGTGTCAAAATGTTCTTATACTGAAGTCTTTCCACTTTCACTGATGCGAACAGAGACATAGGAACGACAATGTCATCAATGCTGAAAATATTCTCAGAGTTTCTCCTGCGTGATGAGAACTACAGTATACAAAAAGGACAGTATATGATTATCTTTCTCAAAATATTAACCTTCAAGTAGACAAACATTCCCTTCAAGGAAAGGAACATTGATCTATGTTTGGATTAGCGCAAATTGAAATATACAGTATTTATCAAGAGGTTTGGTCAAAGGGCAGACCTGTAAGTTTCTCTGTTGTGTGGGGGTACAGTAAGAGACGGTCACATCCTCTGGAGATTCCTCCACCTGACTGTCATCACTCTGGGAGACCAGATCAGACTTGGGTGTAATACTGGAGATGTCTAAAACAAAGCAGTATTACTACCTTAAACATCTGTGGTGTATATAAGTCAAACACCAAGGGCAATTAAACATCCATACCCATTGTCCTCTCAGAGCAGCGCCGCCTCCTCTTGCCTTCCCTGTAATCTTGACTGTGGGGGTCTCGGGTGCGTGCCCATCGTATAGGAGTGCTCTCCCTTCTGTGCCTCTTCAAATGCCTCCCGTTTTTTGGCTGATGACTGCAATCTGCAATCATTAATTATAGAACATAAACACATATTCCTACTTATCAGAACAGGTATATTGATAAGAACACATAGAATATTCATTCAAGATCACATCCAAAAAAGAAATGATATTTTGCATAAAGTGCATAAAGACTGGCAATCATTTGAAACTGTATTAACAATATTGATAAAAAGAGGAGATGGAAATCCTAAGGGGGCTATAAGACTAAAATATATTTAGCCTATAAATAATTTGACCCCACTGAAAGTCACTAGTGTGTGTGTAGGTGTGTGCAGTGCCTTCAGGCTGGATTTGTGAGTCTGTGTTGATCTCCACTCGGTCTGGAAGCTGCAGGACTGTGGATAGACCGCCTGAGCCACAGAGATAATACACCACAAGACTATGACTAAACCCACCCAGCAGCCTACACACGACCCACACACTGGACTCCAGAAGAACTGACATTTAAAGATCATACACATCCAGGTGATGTAATGAAAACAGGAATGGAGGGAGCATGAGGTGATTGCGAAGAAAATATTCCTGGCATTCGTTTTCCATTCAGTGCTTTTGTAGTTATTTTTTGTAGTTCGTTCACTTACTCCAGGGGTGCTGCAAAGCGCTGACAGAAAATCAACTAAACAGCATGAGGTGTGTTTTTAATTTAGAAATGAGCAGAGGCCGGGGGCTAGAGTGAGGAACGGCCGGAAAGCTAGAGTGAGCAGAGGCCGGTGGGCTTGAGAATGGCGCGGCCGGTGGATTCGACAAAGGAGCGTCCGGCGGGCTTGCGCGAATCACACAGTGCCTTCACGACATGGCGGCGGCGGCAACAATACTACAGCGAGAATAAAAGTTACGCCTTCTTTCTTTGCGTGAACATTTGGGCGGCGTTATGCAAATCTTCCCACATCGTGACGTAGATATGTGGGGGCGTGTTAGAACTAGCCGTTTTAGGTAGGCTTGGTTGACTCTTAACTTTTATAAAGAATATCTCTTTGGATTTGAGACTTTAGTCTTTGCAACTTTACAGATCTTCTTTATGCACCAAGAGCTTGTAACACTCCAAAGAGAAAGGAAAAATTGAAATCACATCATATGACCCCTTTAAGTAAAAAAGGCAAAACACAGCTGTAGCCTATGTGATAATGTCTGAACTAGTGGGACTTTTACTGCTGTGTGCTGTGTTCAATCAGCTGTGTTTTCAGTACATGTGTTCATGCATCACACACAAACGCCATGAGATGACTTACGGAATAAAGACCGGGAGACTCTGTCTCTGGAGCGAAGACAGTGATGGGGACTGGTGCGCTCAGTTTCCAGGAGGAGAGATCGCGGAAGCAAACTTTCCTCAAAGAGAGAATTTTGCAGATGGAAGGATGATGGAGTTTCTGATTAATAGAACAGACAAAGACAAACCTCACTTATATAACACAAACAAAAGAAAAACAACAGTTCACTGTGGTGATATAAGGCTATGGTTATAAATACCTTGTCAAAATGTCAAAACATTTTGTTCAAAACAAAATGTCTGGATGTTGCATTTGAGTCATATTAAAGTATGAACTCAATGCTGAGGTTTCATACAGATGACAACCAAGGCTAATTTGATATGCCTACTCCACATTCCTGCTGCTACACAAATCAGTAAAACAGCAGGAACTGCACAGTTTTGGCATGCTGATGGAGTAACTGTCTGATATGAGACCATTTATTCTGACTGAATTGAAATGACAGCCTGATGCAGTGAAATAGATGAGTGATTAATGGATTGCTGTAGTATTAACCATTAAAATCATAACAACCATTTACCTCAGCAAGAGTATGAACACTTTTCTACTGCTTAAATAAGCTCTTCTCCAAAACCTAGTGAGCTGCCTACATATGAGAAGAAGGTAATCTACAAAGCATTGCGACATGCTCAATGAAAAAATATCCATCCAACATGGTGGACGGAGAAGTTTAAACAAAATGCATTCATCTCTCTCTACCTGAGGAAAGTGATAGAACAGGATGCACTTTGCCATCTGTTCTGTCTTTTCTGTGGAGAAATGCAGGATCTGTGTACGCAGATGCAGGATCACAGAATGCACAATTGGGACAAAGAGAAGGGGCCGACTCCAGGACCTGTGGAGAGAGAGAAAGAAGTAGTGCATATAACCAAAACAGGGAGGTTTTGAGAAGTTATGGGCAAATGGGAAGAACACAAATCTTGCAAAGCATAATTACTAAACAAATGTCTTTTTCTGATGCTAAAGGCCTGATCTGCATCTAGAATACAGATTTGATTTGTCCAACTGAGCATTAAAACAAATAAAAAGTGGTGGATGTAAACAACCAAGTTAATAAAGGCCAAATCTATGACACATAGTGCTCTGGGGAACCATTACAACATAAGCAATGCATGAAAAGGAAAATCATGGCAGCCAAAACTAGACAGCTATAAGAATCATAAACAAGGTTAAAGGAAGTGCACCAGGCACCAGCTAGAAAACAGACTCAGAGCATAGTGTGAGTCATGATGCAATGTGAAGAGGGCTGGCACACACACAAATAACTGCTTTATTAAAGAACCAGTTCTGTACTCTGTACTATTCTGTCAATTTACTCACCCTCATGTTGTTCCAAACCAGTTTGATTTATTATGCTAGGCTACAAACAACTGTTTTGACTAATAAGATTCAATATGATAACATTTTCCACACTATTTTTCAGTAAATGAAATAATCACTATAATATTGAATTGACTTGGTTTACAATGGTTCTTAAATTTACCTCATCAGCAAAATCAATCCAAATATGCAAAATCAAGGCAAATTTCTAATGTCCTGTTATATTGCTTAACCCATTTTATTGTATCTTCTTGTCATTTTTTAAGCTTAACAGTCCTATAATCAAAATATGCTCCCTGAATCACTGAACCACATATCATCGAATGCAGAAGAGCAGTTTTTTTTTTAAAAATCTTAGGTAAATTATGTTTTTTTTTTCTTTCTTGGTTGAAACGTTTCTTTAAACAATTTAAAGTTGTTGTTGTTCCCCCCCCCAATTGCTTCTAATTGCATTCCATTTGGAAAATGCATCTTCATCCTGCTGCTTCTAGGTTCAGACTAAAGTATACAGTATCTGAGTTACAGGTCCAGGCAGCCCATAGAGGACACAGCAATTATAAGATTATCATCATTTATGAAAGTGCAGCTGGCCTGAGCACTGCACTTTAGCATTTAGCAGTTTCCAAGGGAAAGGACAGAACAAAAGCTAGTTCTTTCTTTCTGAGCTCCACTGTTGGGAAAACACACTCACATATACTTAGTGTAAATGTTGGACACAGCACACAGCAGTACAATTCCCACTAGTTCAGGCATTATCACATACAGCTGTGTTTTGCCTTTTTTACTCAATCACTTTAAAGCTGTTATGTCAGCAAGGAAATTAATACTTTCAGCAAGGATGTACTAAATTGATTGAACTTGCTTGCTAAATGTTGTTTTTGAACTTTCTATTAATCAACAAATTCTGAAAAAAAAAAATTTCCACAAAAATATTAAGTGGCACAACTGTTGTCTACATTGATAATAATGATTTCTGAAGGATTGTGTGAAGACTAGACTTATGGCTGCCGAGAATACAGGCATAATTGAAATTTTAAAATATATTAACAGAAAATAGTTCCTTTAAACTGTAATAATATTCCACAATATTACTGTTTTTACTGTTACTTGAGCAAAGAAGTGCAGCCTTGGTAAACATTAGAGACTTCTTTCAGAAACATAAATCATACCAACCCCAAACCTTTGAACAGTACTGTATGCTATGCCATGCCAACTCATTAAAAGTTGACACTTGAAGAATTTGGCTTTAAAATGCCAACCTGTTCTCTATGAGACAATGGATCCATGACGAAAAGTCTAGGCTTGTGATAGGTCAGAAGGGGTCGAGTACGTGCTGACACATAGTTGACGTCCACCTGAGGGAGGTACTGTCGTCTGTGACATGTTCGCTTCCTCTTCTGCCTGGCCTTGTGCAAACACCGCGGTCCACTGGGAACAAAGACACTCGTGTGTGTCACTTGGCTGCAAAAGTAGGGATAAAATCTTCAGAAATCTGATCATATGACAAATAAAGAGAGCAAGTTTCATTGGTTCTCTTCTCCACTCAGACTCTTTCATCTCCCTTCTTTCTAATTCTTCAGTGCTTTCAGTTTTTTTTCGCTGGGCTGAATGATTCATCCTGACATTCACATAAGATTTACATAAATTTACACAATTATGTATCAGAATGAGGGCGCTTCTACGGCGCTGCAATGAATATGAAATGCATGAATGAAATCAAGACACACTGCTTCCCCTCAGGTGTCTCTGGAGCTTACGTATGACTAAATAAAATTATCTATACCGCGTCAAAAGCAAAAAGCGTGACAAAAAAGTGTTTTCTCTAATGTGAATGTCCTTCTAACAATCTACATACTTTCTTGAACAATTAAAAATCTAGCAACCAGTGCTTCAATAACATAAATTAATCCCAATTTATATTTTTGGACATTTTTGATGAATGACCCTGTGAGATATTGTAGGTGCTTGTTTGCCTCTCACCCACTGTAAGCTGTTTTCTGTTGACCTCTCCAGCGATTACAGGGTCCTTTAGACATAGGTGATGAGGAAGGAGAGGCACATAAAGACGGCATCAAGCTGTTTACAATCTGAGTCAGCTGGGCACTCTAAACACACACACACACAAACATGAACTGAGTGGGGTTGATTTAATCAGTTTTAAATGAAAAACTGTCATTTTTATCTTGTCTTTTCTATGCTTTTGTCTATATGTCAGTGGTTTTAGATTCACCTGTCTCTCGATGTTCCTCAAAAGACGTGTAGGGCTGCTGGGTTCCATATCTAGATCAGAGTGCAAATCTTGCATGTTCCCAGCTGTAAATGAAAGATCCATAGTCTCTGTCCACAAGGTGTGTTGAATCTGCCTGTCCGTCAGGGGCTGAGACTCCGCCAAAATCACATGACCCTGGAGGACATGTTAGGGACACATATTTAAAAAAATAAAAAATTGATGCATCTAAAAACACTCAAGGTGCCACTGAGAACTTAAAGGGTTAGTTCATCCAAAAATGAAAATTATATAACTCCGACTGGATTCGTCTGAAAGAAGAAAGTCATATACATCTAGGATGCATCGGGGGTGAGTAAAAAACAGCCTAATTTTCATTTTTGGGTGAACTAACCCTTTAACTGAAAAACACTTTTAAAATTCCAGTTTAATGAATCAATTTGAATTTAATCTGAACTGAAGTAACAAATAGATTCAGAATTGCAATTATAAATTTAATTAATTCTAATTAAAATGTATTGAAATTTGTCAAAGAAATTTTGTAACTTTGTAAATGTGGTTCATCATAATACATTTTATTATACATTTTTCAGTGTGTATTACATTTCAAAATGTTTAATAAAACATTTTTATTACTTAAAATTAAATATATAAATATACTTAAAAAAAACTAAACTGTACTATTTCAGCTAGTTGCCAAGAAAACATAAAAACACAAAATACTCAATGTTTAATTGAATTAAATTTGTTTTATATATTTTATTTAATTAGAGCATTCTGGGACATTAAGTGTGCTATATTTATGAAGTGCATTTTATTTAATAAATTCATTTTATAATTGTGGTAGAAACACTTCATAATCAATAGATTAAAATGTTGTTGACAATATGTATTTTTATAAAGCTATCTAAAAAAATGTGGTGGCCAGTTTGATGTGCTTAATGCAGGAATTAAAATATTTACTTTTTTAAATTATTCCACATATTAGTCAAGAATACAGCAAGTCAAACTTTATGATGTCATTGTTTATGTTTTGTAACACCATTTATATTTTGACATTGGACTAATGAAATTAATCTGTTGTGTTGCTGTTACTAATTTGCAATTCATTCATTTCTATTTCAGTTTCCAATTCACCATCCTCTGGACATTGCCAATTCATTTTAAATTCTCACATGAATTGAAAGAGGGCCAATTCTTAAATTCTGAATTTTGCCCCACAGTGCTAACAGCACGGCCAAATTTCCCTCCTAATCTATAGATGCTGTATAATTTCTTTACCTTATTAGAAAGAATCTGTTGCCTGAGTTTTCCAAGCTGCTGAATCTGAGAGTCCAGTTCAGACACTCTCATCTGCAGCCATGTCCAGCGACTGCAGAATTCAGCTCTGTCCTTCAGCCATCTCCACTCACAGACACGACAACTACCCTCCCACAAAGACAGGGACAGAAAAAGTTAGAAAAGGAAATTCAGCTGAGATTTTATACAAAGTGACTTACAGTACATTCCCTCTAGGAGCAATCATGGAAAAGTGTTTGGGAAACCGGTGTATATAAATGATTGTTTGCTTGCTCATTAACCTGTGATTCTAGGATGTTTCATTTTTAAACCGAAAAAATTTGCAGAAGAGGACCTACCCATACAAATATAAACAAGTTTGTCTTCCTCTCTGAAGACATATAGATTAGTGCAGACACTCTCTCACACACACACACACACACTGGCAAATTCCAGGAATATCTACAAAGCAGTGGAGCAGCAGTGAACCCATACAAATACACTGGGAAGAATGAGGTCTCCTGCTGGGGCAACAGTCTTCATGGACCCTTTATAAACAAACACTTTATCTCTCTAACCTGCCTACTTTCACTCTCTCTCTTCTCACACAAACACAGTGCATAGCCCTGCTTCAACAAAACAAAAGGCAGTCATAGAACAAGTGAGCAACCAAATCATTCCAGAATTGAAAATATGAGACCACAGATGGATTTGTTGCTTTTTATTTAATGCCTCAAGGGTGTTCAGACCAAATAATATCACTACATAAACTCTTTATTACATTGCATATATTCCAGAGCCAACTAAGCAGACACTAAAGCTCTGTAAGCTTTGGGCTCTAGTTTTTTCCAAAATAAGTGACCACAACTTAACCACTTCAAAACGTGAACATCTGTGAAAAGAAAGAAAGTACTGACGTCAAACATGCTGCTCTTGACTGGCTGAGAGCCTAATCTCAGTCCACAAAAAGGGCCCTTAAGCAATTCTGTGGCCAAAGCAAGATAACTCATTTTAAACCTTACAACAATGTTCTCATCTGCAGCTTATCCACAGAATCCAAAGCAATGGCCACCGGCTTGAAACTCTGATGAGAGATGGTAATTGAGATTGCTGGGACATATGGAAAAGTCACTGAAACTATTTTGTCATGGCCTGAGGAGAGGCAGAGCCAACAGCCACAGCTGGCTGCTACTAAAGGGCGTTCACTTTTACAGCAATTTGCAGCAACAAAGTAATTGGAAATCATTCATTTTTATTGACAGTTGTTGTTTTGAGGCAACTTAAGTGCAATGAGACAAAGTTTAACAGTTTAAATTTATACATGTCAGGGTTATTATATTTAAAGCTGCAGTCCGTAAGTTTTGCCTCTTTGTCGCCATATCTGTTTGAAAACCTGGAATTGCAGCTGTGCACGGAATTATCTAGCTTGCGTGGGTTGTGAGTGGGCTCGGATCTAGCGCGGATGAATCTAATGTTCTGAAGAGTATGTGTGGCAGTCAGTCACCGCACCGGTGTGGATATTTACTGTACTTCGCAATCACAGATTCTAGCCTATGTCTTGGAATATGACCCAAATAAGAATTTTCACAGTATATTGCCATCTGAACAAGTAAGTAACAAGTTAGCCACGTTTGTTCTGACCAACTGAGGAAAAAAGCATTACCATAAATCTCGCTACCAACGGTGATTAAATCTAAAGATCGGTTAACTCGTATCACATCAAACCGTTCAAATTATTATTGTTGTTCAAATTATTATTGTTGTTCAAATTGCATTGGTGACTATGAGTAGTGTGTATTAGCGTGTAGATTTCAATTTCTGCACAGTCTAATGTAATTGTCATACTCTTCGAATTTCATATTAAGAAATTCTTTTAACCCAAAAAGCAAATTATGCTCCCTTCGAACTGGTCGACAAGTCTCACAATAACAGTCATATTGAATGGGGATTTTAAATGATTCTACTAAAAAGCACTCCAATAAACCACTCCAATTTACTAAGAGATTCCTGAAAGATATATTCCCTTCAAAGATGTGTATCTTGAGACTAGATCTGCACATATGCAGCGATCTTACAGCGTAAGTGCAGAGTGAGCGAGCAAATCACAGAGAGGGACATGAAAGCACTGATCTACGGGCTGGTGAAGGGCCTGATCTCTATTTATTTACTCATCCCAGGGAAAGGAGAGTGCAGCTGTCTGTTTCAGTGTGCCTGCACAGAAACAGGATCGGAGGAAGAGCCAGCTGCACATGAACATACTAGATAAAAATCTTCAACATGGGGGAGAAATATGGTGACAATTTCTCAGCAGCTGTGTACTGAACAGAGTGCCTCTGTTTCTGTGTGCATAGATCCTAAAGAAACATATAACACTGCCAGAGCCAAATGCTTTCTCTCCTCCATCTTCTATTGGGCTGTTTGTTTTCCCAAACTTGTTGTTACACTCACTCTCTTCTTGCCAAAGACTAACAACCAGCCTGTCATTAAAAGTTCTTTACTGCCTGGCAACTTCTAGGTAGAGATTAATTCTACCCTTCAATTCACCTATTTCAAGATCTCACCCAATGTTATTTTTTGTATTTATTTTGAAGTCAGAGACTGAGCATTGTATGTTTTGTTTATAACCACCAAGCATTGTGACTTGCATACTCATACGATCAATTCTAAGGTTTGGCAGCAATATATCTTATGAATTCCGAAGACTTCCATTTTTGTGGTACTTTTTGTCCTATGAGCCGTTATTTATTTCAATATGAACTGAGCTGTGAAGATGAACATTTTCCCTAAAAAAAACAAAAGCATAGCGGTTTAGAATGACATGAGGTTAACCACATTTAATGGCATTCTGTTAATGTCTTCCATTAAGGTCTAGCTTATTTCTTTCCATGTGTCTTGATTAGAAGGTCAACATTAATAAGAATACTATTCAACATCACATTATACTCACTGTGATTCCACTGAGGTCCCTTCGGCGTCTTCGTGGTCCCACTCCTCATCTGAGCTGCTTACGGTGGCATCTGAGTCCAGAGCCTCCAGCACTCCATGCAGAACAGCACGACCATTGTGTGCTAAATTCTGTAAATCTCTGGATTTCAGAGGTTGCCCATGTGCTTCAGGGTACTGGAGGTTTCTTATAAGAGCCTTCTCTACCTCTTGCATCTCTACAGCATTAAAAGTCTCAAAAAGAGGCTCTGATGTCAACTTGGGGGAATGGCGTGCTTCAAGAAGCTTCTTCTTCAAACCATCCAGTTGGTGGCTATAGTGTCTAGAAGCATGTTCACCAAGCATCGCCAAAACCCTCTGTTGTAAATGACTGGCTCGATTTGCCAACAAAACATGCTGGGAGAGATGCCACAATGACTGAATCATCAGCCCTTCCTTCAGTTCCTCCATAGTGCTAACCAATGTTTGGTTTAATGCATTGTTCTTCCTGCTGCAATGTGGTGCTTGCTCTAAGGAAAGTGATTTGGTGCCAACCTGGCAATCTCTAGTAGACCGACCATGTCGTGTGAGGTTGTGACTGGGCTCTACCACGTCTTGTCCATTGTCTTCAAGTGTGGGCATGAAACACATTTGCGGAGCACCTGCAGGAGTACCCGGTGAGTTTCTGTTCAAGGAAAGGAGGGTGAGTAGTGGCTCTGGGCTTGACAGCAGAAAGGCTTTGGAATGTGAATCCTGGAACAAAGGCGATAGCAGCATCTCCGGGAACTGAGGAGAACTTTTAGAGGACAGGAGATCCAGATGGACCATGGTTGGAAGGTTCTGCCAAATCATCTGTCCAAAACTATTATCCACATCCAAACCTAGTGCAACACCGCTGCAGTCCATATTTCCACTCAAAGCGGAGGATGAAATCTGGATTTAATTCGTTTTGATTTGCTGTGTGGATATGAGATTGACTCATTCCCTATTCCCCGTCCTGGGACTGATGGATATAGCCTCAGATCCAGAGCTTATAACATCACTTGAAACTGTGACTCGAGCGACAGATCTGTTAAAAGACACGCCAACTATTATAACAAATATGACTACGAAAAGCAGAATAATGTTTTTGATATCCTCTAACTGTATCAATAACAATCGTAATTTAAGATGACCCGTCTAATCATATTAGAAACCTAGTGAACAACTTAAAATATTAACGGAAAGACTACAAGCATTTTTCGCTCAAGCGATAAGCGTAATGTTAAGAAAATAACGGCAGAATTGGAAAAATAACGTCATCTCACCTTTAACAGCCGCTCATTTCAACAAAACAAAAACCACAGTGTCCAGAAATAGACGACCATCAATAATTGATCCATAGATATAATCCTGCAAGTGATAAAAATACTGATTTGTCAGTCTTATGAGCAGATATCGACTGATCCCGTCCGATTTTCTTTCACACCACCGAAGAGCGACCGCAACCGGAGAACAGAGAGAGAGAGAGAGAGAGAGAGAGAGAGAGCGCGAGAG
>NW_015505728.1:531670-595799 GCF_001515645.1 Sinocyclocheilus grahami | reverse complement strand
AGCGAGAGAGAGAGAGAGAGAGAGAGAGAGCGTGCGAGGCGCGAGTGAGTGTTTATGTACCCTGTTGGTTACTTTTATTGGACGCAGCTACAAATACCTACATTTAAATAGTTAATGTAGTTTTTAAAAACATTTTATACTATACATAGCTATAAATAATAAACTATATTTGTTGAGATAGTGAATTGGTGGGTTTTTGTTAAATGTGAGCCAAAATCATCACAATTAAAAGAACCAAAGACTTCAATTCAATGCACACAGACTGAAGTAGTTTATTTAATACGCGAGTTTCACAATTTGAGTTGAATTACTGAAATAAATGAACTTTTCCACAACATTCTAATTTATTGAGATGCACCTGTATATATATATAATTATTATTATTTTTTATTATTTTTTTTTACTGCAGTCATGAAAACAACTGAGACTGTATCAAGCATTTGGCATATTTGTGGCAAAGTTTTTAACTCCAGGTGAAAATATCCTTACATATTTATAATGCACACATACTATTGATTAATGATAGCATACTTTATGATTTCTAACATAAACCAGATTTGTGCTCTGCAGTTCCTGGTGATGTCCCAGCCCTGGATCTCTAACATTTTTCTTTCAGGGTGGCTAAAGACGGAGGGTTTTCCTGAGAGCTGCTCTCAATGTGTGTTTTGTCTTCTTCTTGCTCAGTGCTTGTATAGGCTTGAAACGCAGGAAAGCACTTGTTTGAACGTAAATTGGTTGTAATATGCATTCAGTCCACCAGGTGGGACTAGAACAACTGAACTAAGAGCTGAAACAACAAGGGTACGTCACCAATAAGTAATGATCTCATTTTAGAGAAAAACTTTTACACATATATTTCTAAAAGCGTGCCACATGTCACATAACACTGGAAACAATAACTGATGATTAGGACAAAAAAAAGTCTAAATTAAAAAAGAAAACATTTAAATTAAAATTTAAAAAAATAATGAAAGCAATAGGCAATTAAAATAAAACAATTATTTATTAATCTTTTTTTACATCAATCTAGTTTTGATATAATCGCACTTTTTAATGTTAAACCCTCTGTATATGTTTTATAGAATGCAAAACTATTGGTTATGTCAGAATGACAACTGTAACAGAACTGAGAGCATGTGAATATCTGAAGTATTGATTAAGCAAACAAAGAATAAATACATTACACACAGTAATCCTGGATAGAGTACAACATAACAGTAAGCAATGTCTGAATATCTACAGTCCGTTAATCACCACAGAAATTCAAATCAAAACTATTTGAAGCAAAAATACATAAATACGTTTTTAAAAATGAAAACATGATTCAATATATTCAGTCTTCAATAAATGTATTTACGGCATTTACACTTTTGCATAAAGAGCAAAAGTGAGTTTGTGGTTTGCAAATGTCAACAGAATTACATATCCATTCAAATATCTGCAAATGATGTTCTTATACTGACAGTTTTAATCTTGAGTTACATCATTTCAACCACAAGCCATTTTCAGTATTGCCACTGAATCATAAAGGACTTTGTGCATGAAAACATCCACATTTCAGAACATTTTATACTGATTTAGTTTGAGTGCTGCTCCAACATCGCTTCCATTTAAATCATGCCTATAGATCTATCTGCTGGCAGAAGTGAGATAACTTAAACTGAATGATTAGGGAAAAGGGAATTTCCAGGTTTGTAGTTTTCTGCCAATATTTTTAGCCATTAGGCGGAATTTTGACTGACCAATGCCTAAAAGGATGGTTGTTACAAGAGAGTACAGTGCCATGACAGTGCAAATCAAATGGCCGCCCTGATCCATAAAAACAGTAAAATACGCAAAGAGCTCTTCTGTCATGAGCCACCCTGAAGCGAAAAAGAAGAGGACACCCTGTATAATGCCCAAGATTGTCACTTTCATCTGCTGCTTTTTACGAAGAGTAGAGAAAGAGCTGGCGTTCTCCTCCATTCTCTTTATGTGATTCCACAAGTAGACAACAGTCGCACTGCTTGATGCCAGCATAATGCCCAGACAAAGCAAAAAATAGCAACATCTAATCCAAAAGTCTATGTGTGAGAATATGTAGATTCCTAAATCTGTTGTTTCACTGGTGATGTTCACATGAGCTGTTGTTGAATTCAAGTTCATTGCAGAAACTTCCCAGATAACACAAGGAATTCAGACAGAAAGAAGAGTCTGTCGACAAATAATGCCAAGTACACAAAGAGTCTGATGTGCTTCTTCATCCAGATCAAAAAAGGCCGCCATACAGGAACAATTTGGTAGTAGCAACACACATTCAGAGCAAGGGTGCCTTATTTGTCGACAGACTCTTCTTTCTGTCTGAATTCCTTGTAAAACCAGTCCACATGGCAAAGAGAATCCCGGCTGCTAAAAGAATGTGAATCCATGGAGCTGGATCAACAAAGTCCAAAAAAACAAATAAAAGATTTAAAATGTTAAGAATAAGATTGCATCAAATAAGTGACCACAGTAAAACATTAAGCAGCGGTTTTATGCTGTTGACTGGTCCTTTCTGAGAAAAAATAATACAGTGGACAAAAAACAAATTCATCAGAATAGTGGCAATAGAAACGAGCACATTTACTATGGCAAATGCCACCATGCTCATGTTAACAGTGATGGAAACCATTTTTCCACTGGCCACTAAGAGGAAGAAGTTTATTATATGGGCAATGAAGGTGTGAAGGCTTCAGACCCTAATTTAAATACGTTTTGTATGGGGGGAAATTATATCTGAAAAAGCTGCCACCGAAGAGAGAAAGAGAGAGAGAGTGTGTGTAAGGTGTAAGTGTGCTAAATAACACCTATGCTCACACTAATGAAGGTGTCAATCTTGCTATCAAAGATATAAATTACATATTTGAAAAATCATATTTGAGTGTGTGTGTGTGTGTGTGTGTGTGTGTGTGTGTAAGTGTGCATGAGTAGTGTTTATGCACCCTGTTAGTTTTTGTGACTGTAGTCATGAAAACAAACTGAGATGGCATCAAGCAGCCCAGACATGCCATGAGATATTTGGCATATTTGTGGCAACATTTTTATCCGTCAGGTGAAAATATACTTATACACATTACCTACAGTATTCACATATGGTATGCTTTTGATTAATAGACTGTGATGTGAAATAAAAGACGGAGTATTTTCCTGAGAGCTGCTCTCAATGTGTGTTTTGTTTTCTTCGTGCTCAGTGCTTGTATAGGCTTGAAACGCAGGAAAGCACTTGTTCGAACGCTTCAGCTGCTCTGAACATAAATTGGTTGTAATATGCATTCAGTCCACCAGGTGGAACTAGAACAACTGAACTAAGAGCTGAAACAGCAAGGGCATGTCACCAATAAGTAAAGATCTCATTTTTGAGAATAACTTATGCACATATATTTTTAAAAGAGTGCCAAAAGTCACATAACACATGAAACAATACTAAAGATTAGAACAAAAACAAACAATTAAATAAATACATAAATATTTTCTTCTTTCATATGAAAACTTGTAGTAGCCTACTTAACATAAAAAGTGTGTGTGTGTGTGTGTGTGTGTGTGTGTGTGTGTGTGATATATATATATATATATATGTCTAATTTAACTGCACTTCTTAAAGCCTTTTGCATTTATTTTAAAACTATTGGCAATGTCAGAAAGACATATTAGGCTATAGAAAAACTGAGAGTATGTGAATATCTGAAGTATTGATTAAGCAAACAGAATAAATAGCTACCTTAAGTAACCCTAAATAAAGTTCAACATAACAGTAAGCAATGTCTGAATTTTACAGTGCATTTGCATTAGAGTCCGTTTAGTATATTTCTGAATAACCATGGAAATTCAATTTAAAAAATGATTTGAAGCTAAATCAATCAATCAATAATCAAACCCTTTGACATAAGTGAATTTGTGGTTTGCAAATGTCAACACATTTCTTTGAGGGTACAATGATCCATGCAAATTCCTGCAAATTATGTTTCATAAGATTAAAGGGATAGTTCACCCAAAAATGAAAATCGCCTGCGATTTTGTGTAGCTTGTCAGTGATCTACGGCTCTGTGTAGTAAATGCCGCTCCATCTGAAAGCACGTGCTGGAGATTTACTACTAATCACCAGAAGCGTACTGACGAGAATCACATGAAAATCGCATTTGATTTTTTTGCCCAGCCCTATAACAATTTATTCTCCCCGAGTTACCGTCTTCCACCATTTTGGAGAGTACCCCAGAACGTAATCAACGTAATGAGCGCTGTTTACGTTCAGCATGCGCGCGCTGTCTACTGAACGTAAACAATGCCGATTACGTTGATTACGTTCTGGGGTACTCTCCAAAATGGCAGAAGACAGTAACTCAGGGAGAAGAACTGCTGAATAAATTATGTTATTATTATTATCTTTGCCCACAAAAAGTATTCTCATAGCTTCATAAAATTACAGATGAACCCCTGATGTCACATGGACTATATTACCAATGTCCTTGCTACATTTCTGTGCTTTGATCGTGGTAATATCATTGCAGTCTATGGAGGGTCAGAGAGCTCTCAGATTCCATCAAAAAGATCTTAATTCGATGAACGAAGGACTTACGGGTTTGCATTGGAACGACATGAGGGTGAGTAATTAATGACAGAGAATTTTCATTTTTGGGTGAACTAACCCTTTAACAGTTCTAACCTAAAAGGAGCAATTTCAACCAAAAGCTATTTTCAGTATTTACTCTGGCTTTAGAAAAAAAAAGTTTTTGAACTATAAATTACTTCATGCGCATGAAAACATTTAACATCCACCTACACTTCAAAACATTTTTAGACTGATTTAGTTTAAGTGCTGTCCCAACAATGCTTCCCTTTAAATCAAGACTATAAAAAAAGTGCTGGCAGAAGCGACATCACCTAAAGTGACTGATTAGGGAAGAGGACATTTCAGGGTTTGTAGTTTGCTGCCAATATTTTTAGCCATTAGGTAGAATTTTGCCTGACCAACACCTAAAAGGATGGTTGTTACAAGAGAGTACAGTGCCATGACAGTGCAAATCAAATGGCCGCCCTGATCCATAAAAGCAGTAAAATACGCAAAGAGCTCTTCTGTCATGAGCCACCCTGAAGCGAAAAAGAAGAGGACACCCTGTATAATGCCCAAGATTGTCACTTTCATCTGCTGCTTTTTACGAAGAGTAGAGAAAGAGCTGGCGTTCTCCTCCATTCTCTTTATGTGATTCCACAAGTAGACAACAGTCGCACTGCTTGATGCCAGCATAATGCCCAGACAAAGCAAAAAATAGCAACATCTAATCCAAAAGTCTATGTGTGAGAATATGTAGATTCCTAAATCTGTTGTTTCACTGGTGATGTTCACATGAGCTGTTGTTGAATTCAAGTTCATTGCAGAAACTTCCCAGATAACACGTACAAGGAATTCAGACAGAAAGAAGAGTCTGTCGACAAATAATGCCAAGTACACAAACAGTCTGAAGTGCTTCTTCATCCAGATCAAAAAAGGCCGCCGTACAGGAACAATTTGGAAGTAGCAACACACATTCAGAGCAAGGGAGGCAGTAAAACCAGTCCACATGGCAAAGAGAATACCGGCTGCTAAAAGAATGTGAATCGATGGACCTGGATCAACAAAGTCGAAAAAAACTAATAAAAGGTTTAAAATGTTAAGAATAAGATTGCATCCAATAAGTGACCACAGTAAAACATTAAGCAGCGGTTTTATGCTGTTGACTGGTCCTTTCTGAGAAAAAATCATACAGTAGGCGAAAAACATATTCATCAGAATAGTGGCAATAGAAACAGGCACATTTACTATGGCAAATGCCACCATGCTCATGTTAACAATAAACGAAAACATTTTTTCCACTGGCCAACAAGAGGAAGATATTTCTTATATGTACACAGGTGGTGTGAAGGCTCCACCCATAATTTAAATACATTTAGAATGGGGGACAATAACATCTGCAAAAACCTATGTAAACCTACACTCTTAAAAATAAAGGTGCTTCACGATGCCATAGAAGAACCTTTTTGTCTAAATGGTTCCATAAAGAACCTTTAACATCTGAAGAACCTTTCTGTTTCACAAAAGGTTCTTTGGGGCGAAAAAAGGTTCTTCAGATTATAAAAAGGTAAGAAAGAGATGGTTCTTTAAAGAACCTTTGACTGAATAGTTCTTTGTGGAACCAAAAATGGTTCTTCTATGGCATCGCTTGAAGAACCTTTTGAAGCACCTTTATTTTTAAGAGTGTATGTAAAATCTGAGTAATGAAACATGACGTTTGGATTAAGCTATACAGGGGGGAAAACATAAAAACTTATTAAGTTCAGCTCTTCTGTGCATTTCAATGCACAAAATACTGTAGAAACTTTATTTGAAATGGAAATTAGTTTCTGTCTGAATCATTTCCACTTTTTTTAAATTACTTACTGTGGTCAATTTGATGTTAATGCTTCGTGATTATAAATGCATTTACTCTGGTCCATGGATCATGACTTCCATCCATCTGCATTTATTTGCATTTCTAAAGCCAGAGGGCACCACATGACAAAGGACACTGGTACACAAATGGTTCCAAAATTGTAATTTACTGTCACTGACTCATTTAGTCTACTTACCCTCACGTCGTTCCAAAACGTATGACTTCCTTTCTTCCATGGAAAATTGATTTTAATAGAATACACTTGCCATACACTGCTCCGGGTGTGTGTTCACAGTGTGTGTTCACTGCTGTGTGTGTGCACTTTGGATGGGTTAAATGCAGAGCACTAATTCCTAGTATGGGTCACCATACTTGGCCACATGTCACTTTCACTTCACTTCACTTCACTTAAATGTAAAAATGAGGCGGCATAAAAGTCATTGTACGACTCATGCACTATATTCATAGTCAAGTGTGCTCCACTGCTCCTGCTGTGCTCTCAAATCAAATTTAGTGTGTTTTGTAGATATTTTTTGCAGTCCATTTTGTAATTTCTACAGAAGTAAAAACTAATAAAGTATTTAACTTAAGTTTGTTCCTTAAACAAAGCTATAGTATGGTTGAATACTTTGAATTTGTAGTAGCCACAAAACCAGTCATAAGAATCTTTTTTTTTTTTTGAGATTTATACATCATTAAAGAAAAGCTGAATAATAATAAAAGCTGAATAAATAAGCTTTTCATTGATGCATGGTATGTTAGGATAGGACAATATTTGGCCAAGATACAACTATTTGATTATCTGGAATCTGAGGGTGCAAAAATATCAAAATATTGAGAAAATCACCTTTAAAGTTGTCCAAATGAAGTCCTTAGCAATGCATATTACTAATCACAAATTAAGTTTTAATATATTTACAGGAGGAAATTTACAAAATATCTTCATGGAACATGATCTTTACTTAATATCCTAATGATTTTTGACATAAAAGAAAAATCGATAATTTTTGACCCATACAATGTATTGTTGTCTATTGCTACAAATATACCCATGCAACTGAAGACTGGTTGTGGTCCAGGGTCACATACAGTTAATAGTGTAAATTATCTAGTTGTCAGTTGTCAAAAAGTTGTTCTCGCTGATGTTATACTGTACATGTACAACTATCCAAATATAAAGATCCTTCATTATGCTTACATTAGAAAAGGCCAAAAGTTGTCGAAGAAAGAAAACAGCAGATGACAACCATTTATAAGGTAAGCTTGGTCTTTTAAGGCTGGGCTTAGTAAATGGTCAGATAAGAAATGAACAATTACATTAAGCACAAACATAAGAAATCATACTTTATTTCTCTTTTATTTTACAATACAATTCTGACTACAACGCCAGATTCAAGTGTCCATCCACAGAGGAGGGGAAAATGCTAATGAGGAAAGCAGTGTCTGATATTAAAGATTACAAATAAAGCACATCTCACAAGAACACACATTAGCTAAAATAAAAATGGACACCCGGAAAAAGGGGGAAGTCCATCCTCTCATGCACCACCAAGCATCCATACAAACACATGGGAGGTCCTCAGATCATACTACATTATCTGATACAGAAAACTTAAATAAAATAAATTAGGAAACAAACAAGGCAGCACTGTGTTTTATGATTATTACTGTTGTTCAAACAAACTGTAATACCTTGTGGCATTATTTGCTACATTTCACACGAATGCTGCATCCAGTAATATTGTTTCAAAATCCTACCAGCTTTTACACACGTTTAGTTCTCCAGCGTAAATCTCACACCATTTCTCTGATAAAAACTCTACCACTACAAAGCATTAAAGGGATGGTTTACCCCAAAAATGTAACAATGTGATCATATACTCACCCTCATATTGTTCCAAACACATTATTTTTCCAAGACGGAACAAAAAAAAAGATGTTTTAAACAATGTTTACACTGCTCTATTCCATACAATGTAGGTGAATGGGGACCAGGGGCTGTTAAGCTCCAAAACGCACCATAAAACATACTAATAATGGTCAATAAGACCAAGAAATGAAAGGTATACATGTTTTGGGTGAGTACTTGATATCAGAAGTTTCATTTTGGAGTGATCCATCTCTTTAACTTTTGATTAACATTCACAAACAGACATACAGATACCCCATCACACACAAAACACAGTACAAACCAGTTGGGTACATTATTCCAAGTATAAATATGATACATTTATGGCTTTTTCCATTTGAGATAATATCTGTTTGAGGAGTTCATAGTGCAAACTTTTAGAATATAAAAGTTATACTGTAGCCCAGGCATCTTATGTGTTATTCTAATTTAACTGACTTCCACAAGTATAAACGCTCAGCGAGGAGTTATGAGAACATCAGTTCATCAGCTCCACAGCAGAAACTAAAGTCTTATTGTGGCACTGTGTTCTAATGCTAAATTGACCCAGACAGGCCTTTGCAGCTTTCTTCCATTCTCACAGATAATGGTATTTTCCTGCCAGCTCATTTTCACATTCAAAGGCCTTTAGTGGTCAGTATCCAGCTCCAGGATCTGCGGCAGGTCCAACCATGCCGTGAGAGCTTATATGCAGAATCAAATTGCACACCTGCTGGCTAAGGCCGTCAGAAGTAGTCCCTTCGCCGTGAATCGTCGCTTATGAAGGAAGGGTTCCACTGAGCTGGGTAGATGCAGGAATGCCTGGAACCGGGGAGACCGGAGAATGGATACAGGCCATTACGCTCCAGGTCAGAGTTCCTAAGTGCAGGCTAAGAGAGAACAGCAGTCACATATTAGCTAATCATGTGGAAAATTCACTAACTCAGGATGTGCATGGCCATGTGAAGTGTTTTTCTGCCACAAAACAAAAAATAAAATAAAATAGTAATTGCAACTTTTTATCTCACAATTCTGCCTTTTTTTCCTCACAATTGCAAGTGTATTCTCACAATTCAAACTAACTGTGAGCTTCATAATTCAGACTTCTCACAATTTCTGAGAAAAAAGGCAGAATTGCGAGATGTTAATTGCAAGCTACCATTAACAACACAACTGCAAATAAAAGTTTGAATTGTGAAATTAAAACACAGAATTGTAAATAAAAAGTTGCAATTTGCTTTTTTATATTTTTATTCCATTGTAGAAAAAAAGCTTCCATATAAGACACATTAAAAAACCAAAGCCTCCATAAATGCCATGGCTCATTTCTGATTTTACAATTCACTATAAATGATCAATGAAATCTCTGGAGTGATCAAATGTAAAATCAATCAAAAGCTTATGACAGGTGCATATGATCACCTACCGAGTAATAAATGTCTGTCATCTGCAGGAGATTTTTGGTGCTGCCATTCTCCTGCATCTCAATAGTCTCTCGGCCCCACTCCATAGACACACGATTACTCTTAGGAAACTCTGCGTAGGGCGACATCTGAAGGTCTCCACTTTTGAAAATGATTTTGTTGATGTCATTTTTGTCCTTTCTGAGGATGCAGACAGCAAAAATATTTTTGAGACATTTTTGTAGCTTAAAACTTCCCAAGATATTGATCTGTAAAATAAGGAGGAAAGCAGTATATTTATTTCAAGATCTTACTTGCAGCAGGTGACTATAAGAGCAATGATGACAATCAACAGAAGAGCTCCTCCAGCAGGAAAGACCACCACAGCTATCAGCTTATAGACTATTAAACACAAGATTATTTTAGTGACATAAAGATGACACCCCTAACCCACCTAACATTTTTCACAAGCTTTATATATCATGCCGCTAAATAATTAAGTTATAAAAATAAAGCTATTTTTAAATATTTTTATATCAAAGATTTTATCAATCAAAATATAATATAAATTAAAATAAAATCTTACAGTTATTGCAGTTGAAACCTCCAAATCCAAACATGCACCTGAAGAAGTAAAAAAAAAGTTGTTCTTTTTTTCTGCAAAAACACATACGTACAAAACACATACTAATACATTTACATTTAGTCATTTTGCAGATGCTTTTATCCAAAGCGACTTACAATTAAGGGAATACATAATGAGATTCTTCTTAAAGAGGCAAACAGACACAGAAAGAGCTCGTAGTACCAAGTTTTAGGCATTGTTCAAATAAGTACAAGTTAGTAAAGGCGGGCGTACACGGTGCGATTTTTGCTGTCGTACGAGCTCACAGGCGATTTTTTTTCTCTCGGGAGAAAATCGCAGATGCTCGCGGCTCGTACCATGTGAGAAGAATCACGGCCGATCCGAGACGTTACTAGCACCTCCCAATAATTTTCAAACATGTAAAAAAAAATCGGATGCTGTCGGTTTAAATTCGTGGCGTATGTGCAGTTGAACGAGACGATTTGGCGATCCATCTGAAGTTGACCAATCAGAAGATGACAAAAACCATATAGTCTATAATAATTTTAGTTTAATTATACAGTTCTATTTTTTATTTGTTATTCCAAATGTGCCGTTCACCTTTATGAATGAATATGCCTGTTGTATTTCCGGCAAAACGAGCAGAAATTCAGAAATGGCCTACTCCCTCGAGTTCTTTATGAAGAACAGAAAGTCCATGCTTTTCTCTGCTATTCGTTTTGTTTTTTTTGGATGTCACAAGCCGCCTGCCACAAAGAAAACTATTTTGTCCTCAAAATCCATATTTTTATGAATGGCGTGAAACGTAATGCTTACGTCAGAGTTTGAAAAATCATAGTAAATTCGTGTCGTGTGTGACTGCCTCCGTACGATTTTCGGATAAACTCAATCGTGACATGTGCCAGAGCTCACGACGTTCCGATCTTCAGAATCGCACCGTGTACGCCCGCCTTTAGGGAAGGAATAAATAAGGAGAAAGACAACGTTTTTTTTTTTTTTTTTAGGATGAAGTCAAGTAGCGTCGAAAGAGATGAGTTTTCAGCTGTCGCTTGAAAATTGTCAAGGTAATACACACCTACAAGACAAAATGTTGGACAAAATTAATTAAATTTGTTTCCCATGATCCTTTTAAACCTTTGATCTAAGGGCTTATTCTTAAATGCCTGAAAGTGGAAATAGATGAGTAGGACCGTAAAGTCAAGGAAAGCAGCCAAATAGCGACAAACATGCCCAGCATAAATGAGAACTCTCAAAAGTGTTTAAAAAGCATCTCAGGGTGGCACCTCATGAAATTGAGAGAATGCCCAGAATGGTTAAAGCTGTAAAAGTGGCTAAGAAGCTTGAAGAAGCTAAAATCTGAGTTTTTATCTAAAACTAGAACCATAAAAATGGTTGAGGAAAAAAAAATAAAAATAAAAAAAATTTGTTGAAATAAATGTTAACTGAATTTTATTATTTATTTAGTTTTTTAATTATTTTATTTTGTTTCATTTTGTTTAGGTTGAAGTACTAAAATAACTAAAAAATAAACATAATGAAAATTAATAAATACCACATTATAAAATCTTTAACTAAAATTAAAGTGAAAACTAATTTTAAATATTCCAAAAAACTATAATAGTACATCAATGATACTAAAATTACACTGGCTAAAATGCAAGATTAAAAAAAAAAAATTTAACTACTTCATACTCAGTTTGTGCTATTTGATCGTTTTGAATGACTTTATTATTCTAAACTGTGGGGAAAAAAAACAATAATCTATAATTATTAGGTGTGTCCAAACATTGAAAAACAAATACTTACTCAGCACAGCTGCCGTTAACAAGCTTGAGTCCATCTCCACAGTCTAAAAAACAGTGAACCAAATAAAAAATTCTAAATGAGAAACTTGGCATTCATTTGTACAGCGTCCCACAGTTTAAATATATTCAATCAAAGAACTGAAAAGACACAAGCATATGTTTTACCTCTGCAGGTCATGTCCTCTGGGTTCTTTTTAAAGTATCCTGGTTTGCACTGACAGTACGGGGTCCCGCTAGAGTCCGTGCACGCAGAGTACTGCAAATCACACTTGGTCTTCTGGGCCAAACACAGGCTCTCCGCTAAACAGAAAGAAGTGTTTCAGAACAAATGGCTTCCCAGAGATAAACAGTGTGACAAAGAGCTTTCCAAAATATTATTTTAGTGGCTAAGAGAGCCCCCCCTCAAGACTGTGTTATCCGTGTGTATTGTGTGACTGGTATTATCATATCTCCGAAGTGGTGGAGTGGAGTGGAGGATAAGAACAGAAGGGGATGGCTTTGAGATAACAGTATGATGTAGATAGTGAGCGCTGAATAGTACCGTGATAGGAGAGATGGTGCTGAAGCTTAATGGTGCAGTGTGAGTACGTCCGGCTGCAGTTGCTCAGGGACGTCTGGATGCTGTTGAAGACATCCGTGCTGGTCACATTGGTGGAGAGTGAAAACATGCTCACCGCTGAAATCTGCACATCTTCTCCATCTCTGCACAAGGAATATGCATTCACATGTGAGAACAAAGAAAAATCATGCCCTGAATTCAAGTTAGAAGTGAAAATATGAATTTGCATATAAGAGTAATATTACTGAGTACTATGAATTACTTGGCAACAGGTACTGTAGGTGGTATGAAGAAAATTTCTACTGATAACAGTATCACTATATTAGTTTGGGGTCAGTCATTTTTTTTTTTTTAATACTTTAATTCAGGAAGAATGTATTAAATTGATTTTATAATGTAACAAAAAAATTATATTTTAAATAAATGCTGTTCTTTCTATTCATCAAAGAATCCTTAAAAAAGTATTAAAGCTTCCGCAAAAATATTAAGCATCACAACCGTTTACATTACAACATTAGACATTTCTGAAAGATCATGTAACACTGAAGAATTTTTTTATGCATTAAAATAGAAAATATTTAGACTGTAATTGTAATCAAAAATACTGCTTTTACTGTATTTTTTATTTTAAAAATGCAGACTTGGTGAGCATAAGAAACCCTCCAAAAACAAACAAAAAATTTTTTCCACCAAACATTTGAACAGTAATGTTGGCTATATTTCTAAAAATGCTGTAATATACACTGAACTAAATTATAAACGCAATACTTTTGTTTTTGCCCCCATTTTTCATGAGCTGAACTCAAAGATCTAAGACTTTTTCTATGTCTGCACATTTTAGAGTGGCCTTTTATTGTGGCCAGCCTAAGGCACACCTATGCAATAATCATGCTGTCTAATCAGCATCTTGATATGCCACACCTGTGAGGTGGATGGATTATCTCGGCAAAGGAGAAGTGCTCACTAACACAGATTTAGACAGATTTGTGAACAATATTTGAGAGAAATAGGTCTTTTGTGTACATAGAAAAAGTCTTAGATCTTTGAGTTCAGCTCATGAAAAATGGGGGCAAAAACAAAAGTGTTGCGTTTATAATTTAGTTCAGTGTATTTTTGGAGAATCCATTTAATTTAATTAATCATTTTTATTAAATATTAAAATGGTATCAAATCAGCTTTATGTTACCACGTTATTTCATGTTTGGGACACATCTCACTCTGTATTTTCACTTTATTTCTTGCATTAGTCTCTATAAACAGTTCTGCCTACTGATAGCTGCACAAATATATCTGAAGGATCATGTGACACTGAATAAGGCTGTATAAATGGTATAGCAAAATGTATAGAAAAGATATTGACGCTTGGTTGACATCAGTAGCTGCATGGTACAGTTGATTTTTAGTGCAACATATGGCCTATTCCTGCTGGGTCTCTGAAAGATAAAAAGTAGAAACGTACTTTTTATGTAAAGTGGAACGTCGGTAGCCATGGAAGATGGAGAGCGAGGTATTGAGCTGAAAAACCAATACACAAATGTATAATATTAACCTCAACTCCATGTTCAGTACATCACATTATCATCTGCAACCAATTTCATTCTCTGTTTCTATAATGGTTTCTGCATTAGCTGATTGGCTGTGGGTTTTGTGGTTGTAAGGTGGAGAAGTCAGGTGTGTGATGCAGTACAATGTTGCATACCAGCTGTAAAATCTCTCTGTGCAGCTCATGCGGACCTGAACTTCTGAGATGCATTGAGGTATTGACGGTGAAAGTGCCCAAAAATGTCTTCACTGCAGGGTAAAGCCAAAGCGAAAACAATAAGGTTATCGTAGCGTTATCACCAAATTATATTTATGCACTCTATTTTATACACATTAATTTATTGAGGACAACTGAACACTTACCTTGCGTACAACTGCGGCCATCCTCCAAGTCATAGCCCAGGGCACACTGACAGCTGAAAGAGCCACCTGTGTTGACACACACTGAACCCTGGGGGCACGGACTATTCACACACTCATCCACATCTACAGAAAAACACACAGCCTAATCAATCATTGTTCATTTTTGTCACAGACCCTCATGAAAACAAGTATTACTAGACGCATATGTGATTTATTATGGACAAACGATATGCTATCATCGTCAATCTTGTTTAAATAAATGGAAGAAAATGGAAATACTGACATAGAAATAGAAAACAATAATTTAATGTATTTATGATATACTATATTCTAGTGACTAGCATGATTAAAACCTTTCATTTGATATCACAACATTGGAGCTGTGGCAATCTAGGTAAGTTGATTCCTGTTGCTGTTTGTCACTGCACTTTTAACATTCAGTCAAGTGACTGCCACATCCAAGATGAAAGATGGTGTAGATTTAAGTGGGCTTCTTACGTTCCGTGCAGAAGGGTCCTGTCCATGCAGGCATACACTGACAGTGGTAACTTCCCTTAGCTGATCTAACACAGTGGCCTCCATTTGCACAAGTCTGAGGCCCACACACATGATCTACAGAGGAGAAAGAGATGGCTTGAATTGTTCAAAGTAAATCAAATGAACAGGGGAATTCACAAACAATGTTTACAACTGTAAACAACGGAACAACTGCTAACATTAAGATTTGTATTTTGCCAAAATCACGTTTACGACACTAGTGTGGTTGCCAGAGTGGTTCTAAGGAATTTTTAACACTATGCTATACAGTTACTAGAGTGATGCTTACTAGTCGGAGTCAAAAGAGCCAAACCAAGTCTCCATTTCAGTCTATGGGATTTGTTTGTCTGTTTTATCATCTGCTAAAGAAACACTTTAATAAATAAAAATTCTGTCATCATTTATGACTTTCTTTCTTCTGTGGAACATAAAAGAAGATTATTTGAGAAATGTTGCAGTGTTTCATGCTTTTATAATGGAAGTCATTGTTCTTTTAAATAACTTCTTTTTTTGTTCCACAAAATAAAACTAAACACTAAAAAACACTATTAATTTAATAACACTGTTAAATGTAATCTTTATGAAATTTTAAAATGAATGTCTATTTTTCATCCAGTACATTATACAGCTGTGATGCCTTAATTCACTTTAGCATTTATTTAGACAAATGCACACTACTGTTCGAACACTTAGGGTCTTTGGGTTTTAGGGTTTTTATAAGAAGTTGCTTATGCTCGCCAATGCTGCATTTATTTGATAAAACAATACAACAAAACAGTAATATTATGACATTATTTTAATATATTTTCAAATGCTGCTTTATATTTGAAATCATTCTTTGTTAAAACAGAAACTTCAAAAGAGCAGCATTTATTTAAAATATAAATTGTTTGTAACATTACAGATGTCTTTAATTATAACTTTAGAATGGTAGTGCATATACATTTAATATTGCACATTTATCTGTTATAGCCAGGCCAGACCTGTAATATCGGTCAATCCTTAACAAGCACCATTAATAATACCAAAAAATGATGATTTGTCACTGTATAAATACTAAAAGTTGAACATACCTGGTGATGCTGTTGACTTAAATGGCATTTGCGTGGTTGTCATTCCCATCTCTGTTGTGCTTCTGTCCGTGTGATTCCGGGTGGTTTCCACCACAGTGGTCTTGGTTGGGGTGCTCTTGCTGTAAGGTGTTGTTGCACGTCGGCCATGTGCAGTAGTGTTCCCTGGTGTTGCCGTGCTGGTTTCTAAGTGCAAGGTGGTGACGTCAGCAGAATCAGATGTACTGGGTGCCTGTGGTCCACCAGTAGTGGAGGTAAGCGGACGTTGGGCTGTGGTGGGTGTCGTCCGCAGTACCTGAACAATATCTGTGGTAGCGATGGTAGTGTGTTCTGTTTGGGCTAGCGGTGTGGTGCTCGGTTGGACCTGACGGGTGGTGACGGGAGGAATCATTGTAGTGAAAGTGTTGGTAGAACTGTAAACAGTTGATGCCTCATCAGTGGCTTCCTCTGTAACCTGTGGCCTATGAGTTGCTGGCATGGCAGATGTTGGCACCACATCTGTGTTGGTCTGATCATCCGTTTTTGGGACGAAGGGTGGTTTGCCAGCAAGGAACGTCGTAAATGAGTCATCAATTGTGGTGGCTACATCTTCAGGCACTGGGGGTGCAGTGGTCAGGCCCTGAATGGTTGTCTCCTCCACTGTATGGGTCGGAGAACCTTCGAGTTCCTCACGGCCAGTTGAGCTGACAGATCCAGTAGAAAACTCAGTGGAAGCATCAGTATCCAGAGAATAAGTCACTGTGGAATCACGGCTCTGTTGGGATATGCTAGTGGCACTGTGTCCACCGGAGGTAAAAGGTGGGATAGATGACACAGAGTCACCGGTTTCTGTATAAGACGTCCCACCACTCACTGATGTGGAGTCCATTTCCCCTTCATCTCTGTTGATCATTGTAAGAGGGGGTGTTGAATTTGGATTGTCATGATCAGACACCTGTTGAACAGTCTGTCCTGTGACACTAGATTGTCCCGTCTGTGACTCAGTGCCATGTGAAAACGTTGACTGCTCGGTCTCCAAAGAGTGGCCTTGAGTTGCATTGGTGGCATTATGATCTTCAAAAGTGGGTTCAGTCTGTTCAGACAATGTAGATACATCTACGGTTTCCTCCTTGCCCTGGGTGGCTCCTGACGTTCTCACTTCCCAGCTGGAGGTTTGAGAGACAGCATCCGAGGAATTGGAGTCCTCAGTGTACACAGAGGTGCTGTTGGAGGTCACCGAGAGGAGTGTGTGTTCTCTGACTCGGTTTGTTGTGGAAATGTAGGTGCTATCAGTGTGAGAGACCGAGTCGGTGGTGTCAATGTCTCTCAGATCCGTTGTGGGAACCTCTCGCACTGTTCGAGCCTCTGTAATGGGATGGTGGCTGGTGATGCTGTGCGATGCTACTGATGGACCCTCCCATTGGGCTGTGGCATTATGGGTAAACTCTTTGTCAGTCTGCAGATGTTCAGTGGAATCATCCAAGGTCATCCTCCAGTCAGCTGTGTTTGTAGAGATGCTTAAAGTTTTTTCTGAATGTCCTGGTTTGGGGAAATAAAGAACAATATATTGGAAACTATGTATTGTAAACTGAAAATAAGAAATTGAAATTCAGGAAAGGGGAAATTTGAGAAGCATGTCCACTAGGGTGCGCTTCATGTGGTGTGAGCCTTGGGAAACCTCATGAACTATGTGAGATGTTTTCAGAAGTGACTGCGGATGTAATGATTTTGGGTGGAGAACAATTGGCAGCCAAGCTCGTCTAACCTAACAAAAGCTTGGGCCCTAAAAATGGAGGGGATCTGACCCATTGGGACCTGCTTCCTTCCTTCAGCTGACCTAGCAAAGACCATATTACAGTGTTGTCACTGCCTGCATGGAGTTCATATACAGGCAAAACTATAATCAAGAGGACCTCTGATTATTCAAGCTATTTAAACAGGGTGGTTAAAACATATTGAGTAGCATTACTTTATTGTCAACAAATCATCCCAAGATACTCCAATATGATACAAATAAACAAAACATGCTTTTTACCCAGTTAATAAATTTAGCAGCTCTGATGCAGAATTTCCACTTCATTTTTTTCTTGTATATGTTAATCTGTTAAATTAAGTACAGTAAGATATACTTGCTGCTTTATTTCTTAGTAAGAAACTGCAACGTGGCTCTGCTGTACATATGGCTATAAAATACAATCATAAGATACAACAATCAAACTTCTGATTTGTAGCAATTCATTCGAATCTGAAAGAGCTATTGTGAAATGAATGTTCCCAGCACAATATCTGTTGAAGTTGATTTTAGTGTGGAAAGCCATGATATGATTTTGGGTCATGTCACTATCCAAAAATTGACTCACTCACTGAAAATGTCTCTTTGGGCTTGCATTACAGGGATCTTTCAACAGAAGATCTTTCAGCTTGCATTATGTTCAGGGATATTCAGTCAGCTCAAACTGATGGGGACGAAGAAAGGCCTAAAAACAAGCCGTTTCTATAGAAAGTAGATTAATATGATCTGGACAGTAATGTGTAAGATAAAATAGAAGTCAAATACGGTATTTTTTGTGCCTAACCCAGTGCAGATTGATGCAAAATACAAAAAGATTGTGCTCAATCACAGCTGCAAAGACTGGAGATTTTTGGTTTGGAAAGCAAAATGCATATTTCTCAACTCACAATTTATACTAACCTTTCTCATAGGTGTATCAAAATGTGTATCGTCACGTCTCAGATATACATGTGAAAGTAAAGCTAGAATAATGCGTCACATAATTGATATCCATCCCCAAATCCTCTGATGTCTTAAATGAGATACAAGGCTATAAATCCATAAGGATTTTTTAAGACCAATTTTAAAATGCAGAACTAGAAAGAGTGGCTAATGACCAAAATAATATTAATATATAATAATAGCAGAAAAGCTTTTTAAACACCCATTTTTATATATATATATTTACTCAAAATTCACTACAAAATGTTTTAAAACAATGTATATCAGAGCCAATTCACGGCATTTAATTATATTTACTTAATTGCACACTTGATGCCAAAATGTCAACAGGACAAATGACATGGAGTGGAAGTTCTCCAAATTAAATCACATAAATCAAACACAAACAATCACTAACATAAACTGCAGATTGAAAAGAACTCATTGGCTCAAGAAAGTGGAACAGTTTATGAACCAGGATGGTCATGAGCCAAGGAGGTCATTCATTAAAAGAGATGCTCTTCCAAAAACTGAGGAAACTGAGTGCAAGTAATCTCATTAGTTCAGACTTCATACTTGACAGTACTTCAGCTGCATAATAAAAACATAGCTGTCTTTATTATTATTACTACTACTACTACTACACTAATTATTATTATACTAATGCATGGAATTGAGCTAACATTTATAAATATAACATTAAATATATTTTATACACATTTATTATAAGGCTTTCCTGATTTATACAATTCAGTCTTCATCACATGAGCAACTGAGTGGAGGTGGAATCTTTGCAATCTAACGGCAACAGTTTTGTTTCAAAACAATACTGCTGTACACCTCAAAATAAAATTCTCAGCTTGGTCAAGTTTATCTGTCGATCTAGTCAGCACTTCTGGGCATCACAGCGCATGGAAGTCTTACCCTCCCGGGCTCCAGTGATGGACACACTGGCGGGAATGTCCGTCCTCTCCCCCAGTCCACTCGATAGATCCACAGCTGTTGTAGTGGCCTTTCTCCCCGGCCAGGAGGAGGTTTGTTTTACACCAGTTGTTCGGGTAAAGAAAGTTTCGGTACTCAGTGGGTTATCGGTGTCCGCGTCTGGAGAGAAAGTCTCGGCAATCACAGTATTTAGGACAAGCAGAAAGACCGTGAAAACCACACGGCAAGCGCGTCTCTCGACACACGTTTCCATTATAAAGGCGACCGGGCGTACTTCCTAATAAATAAAACGCCAAAGTGGTCCGGGTCACCATCGGAAAGTGAGTCCCTTTAACAGTTTCCCATGAGTAAATTCCTTATGTTGGTTTTAAAGTTGGAGATGAAGACTTGGAAGGGTTATATTTCATGCAGCGCGAGGAGGTGACTCCTCCCCTCAGGCAGGCGATAGCGGTTTCCACCCCATTCCTCTGGATGAACACACTTTCACAAATGTGTGCTCAATTCGGTTTATGACCCTCAAATGATGCTACAACAGGTGGAATTCTTATTTTACCCTCTCAAGTCGAAATCAAACACCAGTGCATTAACTCTACACGAAATCATTTGCTCCCCACTTTTAGACACTCATGCATTAAGACATGGGAGAAACACTCATAAAATATAACACGTTAAATGACATTCACAACTGACACCAGTGATAATGCAACTTGACAATTATTTGTAAAAAGATCTGCCATTTCCTGGCAACATGAATGAGCATAAAACAGAGCTAAACTGCATGCTCCTGAACTAGAAATGTAATCACAGCAGTTATTCATTTTTAATGTGAATTGCACTTTACTGTCATGGTAGACTTCTTTTAGAAAGCAAGGGGACCTGGGCTCAAATCCCAACCTTGCATACAATCAATTAGAGTTCGGGATTGACAGATTACCATGTAGTTTCACAGTATGGAAATAACAGATTTTGATTCTCATGCTAAATCACTTTTGTTCCTCTGAGAAAAAAAAAAAAGTCTAATGAGTTTGGTGCATGAACATGAAGGTAAGCAGAGAAGACAGATCTTCTGTTTAGTGCAACTGATCTGCAGAAGCTGCAACTTGACTGCCATGTAAACAGACATGCAGCATGCAAATAGGTTTGCATATTAAACCAAGGCTATATTAATTTCGCATTTCAATAATCAAAAATAAATTATTTGGTAGTTCAAAATTAATTTATAAAGAATTAACTAGGCCAGGAAGTTGAAAGGGGGCACGTTCTAGTTTGAATGGTCATGACACTTCTGAGTGTTGTGACCTCAGTGAGCTCAATAAAAAATAAAAGACAAAATTTACTTATAATCTGAAAATGAAATGCCCACGGTGCATATTAAACCTTATACAAGCATTTCAGCAGAGAAGATCTTCACGGCAAATTAATTCACAATGCATGACTCTGATTGCACATTCCCGATTTTTCAGATAAACATTATTAGTTTCCTTCAGATTTTCCAGAAAATAAAGCTCCGTCCTCCAAGTACTACCTGACAAATGCAGTAAATAAAATAGCCTATATATTTCAAGTGAGTGATGATTTAGTCCCATGTGTTCACTTTTTGCAGTCCAGCTGGTTAGCAGGGCACAGTTGTTACATGCTCAGTTGGACTGAGGATGGACAATCTTGTCTGTGGTGGTGATAAAGGAGGAGTGATGGTAACGATCACGGAAGGCAAAGTCTGCATTTTCCTCTGTTAGCTGCCTGGTTTCCATGCCAACAGCTGACAAAGAGGGTGTCACCACAATCTGGTCCTGAAGGGCCCCATCTTGCCTAATAAGAGAGGCAAATGATTGGTAATGTGAGGTTCGGTTTTGCGTACATTCATAGTTCTAATCACATCATCCACAATGGACTCTGCCACAAACCCACATAACAGTAATATGTTTGTAAGTGCTTTATTCAGTTTTAATTGAAGAACTCTCATAATACGCCAAGCTAAAGAACAGCATCATTAATCAGAAGACATTTTAAAATATTCCATAGAGCATGGAGACAATAGCTTTGAATGTATCTTCATGTAACACCTACTCTCAGTCTCAGCTCATTTGGAATAGTAACATATTCGAAATATATTCTGTTAACTCAAATTGGTGTTCTGCAGAATGTCTGTAAAATAATCAGTACTTTTCTTTTGGATGGACAGAAATTCCTATCGGATCTATTTTTGTGTTTTCTATACAAGAATTGGTGGAAATGGCAATGCCATTATTGTGGTATTTTATGTATCTGGTAAACCTGCCCTTAAACATCATAAATTGTAGATCAGACGTCTTTTCCTGTCTAAGTAAGTGGTTCTTGGCCACACAAAGCTGCAATAAGGATCAGACTTTATGCTGAAAAAGTCAAGTCTGCCTACAGAAGACTATGTAACTTACCTCCCCAAATTCTGCAGCGAGGTCTTGAGCCACCTGAAGAAACTGAAGCGAGCTGCTGCACCTGTGGGCAGAGAATGTAATTTTTTATTTCCTG
This sequence comes from Sinocyclocheilus grahami, assembly GCF_001515645.1. Classification (NCBI taxonomy): domain Eukaryota; kingdom Metazoa; phylum Chordata; class Actinopteri; order Cypriniformes; family Cyprinidae; genus Sinocyclocheilus; species Sinocyclocheilus grahami. The sequence goes on along the minus strand of NW_015505728.1, from coordinate 573,482 downwards.
ACAAGAAAAGTCATCATAAATATAATGATGGATATGTGCATAATACACCTCTATTTTTATTTGACTTTCATTTAAATGGTTAAAATAATCATCCTGATATCAAAAGTGTGACAAACCGATAGAAAGTGTATTTTAAGTTCTTAGTCTTATTAGGCTTATTTCGCTGAAATAAGCAGTGTGTGGCATCCGAAGTGTTTATAAGACAATTTTCAGTGATGAGCAACTGGGGTTATTTCTCAAATTTTCTCAAAGATTTTTCAAATCAATTAAAAAAGTTAGGAACAATTACAATTACCTGTTGGCAAACCTGGGCTTGTTGTTCCAATGTAGAGAAAGAGGATAAGGGCGACTGTAATGTTAATCAAGGCGTACATCCACTGGATAACGAACATTATCATAAAGGAGCACAATGCCTAAAGAAATAAAAACAGCATTAAAAATGTGAACTTACAAGCTTATTGCTTACAGGCTGGATATTTTTGCCAAACTTACACCAACTAACGAAACCCAGTGGTTGCAAAATCTGGCATAGACCGAACCCTGGATTGATCTTATTTCTGATTCTTCAAGATTTGTTTCTGAACCTGTGAACGAAAGGTATATAAGGTGAAATACAGATTTTAATCACTATATTGAGGAGTTATGTAACATTTTGTAGAGAGTTACGTACCATTTCTGTCTATCTGTTCTCTTGGGAGCTGTTCAACTGGGCCAGAATTAGGCAAAGACTGTTTCCTCTTGGCTTCTGTTGTAAGGTCAAACTCCATCAGTCCTATCTGGCTGCTGGTATCATCATCTAAACCAATAGTTTGTTCCAGTTCCCTCTCATCTTTTCCTTTATCTAATTCTCCATAGCTGTTCAAGTCCAACCCAAAACTGTTCATCAGCGTTTCTTTAGCTGGAATCTTTGACTTCCTGCCCCGGGTCTTGGAGGCAGGAAGAGAAACTCTCTGTTGATCAGCGGTGTCCATGCTGGGCGATGGAAATATTTGGTCCATGTCTTTGGTGAACTCCAGCAGTGTGCCGTTCACAGGTTCACTGATGGCTCCACTGCTGCCGTAATGGGGGTGAGTGCTGGACACCAGTGATCTTCTGGAGCTTGACCTCCTGATCAGCGTCGTCCTTTGCTGAACCTGCAGCTCATGGGTTTTCACCACACAGAAATAGCAATAATCAATTATACTGTAGGTTAGCATGAAGTTGATGGTGACAATGGGAGCCAGTACATTGACCTGGCCGACAAAGATGAATGCCATGGAGATCAAGCTGGTCAGACAGATGGCAGCCACAGGTGTCTTATTGGGCCCTCGCTGTAACACATATAAAGATAAGAGAAAGGTAAATCTATGGCTGTAACAAAACCTAGTGAGCTGCCTTACGGTCTACTCACTACATAGGCACCTTCTAAGGAAGCATCCCAACTGAAATTAAACCTTAAGTGACTGACTTGTACATGGGAAGCATCTCTGTGTGTTACTTTTGTGAATTTAGATATTATATTTATAGTAAACATTTGTCTGTTTTTTTCCTGAGCTCCTCACAATGCATTATGGGATCAGACAGGAGTGTCTATTCATGTCTATTTCATCTACTCCACAAGATTTTATTAATAATTTACAAGTTCACATTATGGGTTTGGCTCCTGTACCCTCATTTCTTTCATGCTCTTCAGGTTATGTAATGAGCGAGTAGAAGTATCCAGTTAAAACATCCCAAAAAAGACATCTCTCATGTCACCTCAGACCGGTCATTACCCAGATCCCATAAATCTCTGGGATAGAGGTGCTACTGCTACTGGCTGGCACAGCTCCAGATCCACCAGGGTTGGTCTTTTCTGTGCTTCCTGCGTTTGTTCTGGGACTTTGATTCAGGGCGAGATGTCTCGGGCGAACTTGTAGCCCATAGAGAGGGGTCAGACAGAGCTTAGGCGAGGGAAAGGGTGTGCTGTGCTTTTTAAAAGCCACAATTGTTACAATTCATTCCTTCACTTTTTTTTGGAGCGAACTCTGGCACACTATAATTAGGAACCCATCCTGTCGTCTATGGAGCTACTCATTGAGCGTGAAAAGGTAAACAATTCATTAAAGTGTCACAAAGTGCATGAAAAACAAATGTTTAATTTCACTCGTTATACTAAGCAAATTGTTAAAGTTTGATCATTTATTAACCTCTGAGAGAACTCATAAGTACATTCCTGATTTTCCAAATGGTTTATAATCACAGAATAGATTTAGCATTGATTTATCAACATCTAAATAAAACAAATCTACAAAATTAACCATTTTATTTTAAGCAAAAAACCACATAGTCTTGCATTCCCTGTTTTGAAAATAGCCACAATATATCCACATTAATATCTCCCTATAAGCACCCACCCCTTTCCCAAGAAATCCGAGAGCCGGGATGACTCTCTCCTGGGCGATACACTGGAGGATCCTGGGTGCACCGTACAGGCCGCCCATGCAGGAGGCCAGGGAGGAGATGTAGAGGCCCAGCAAAAACAGGAAACCAACCAAGGAGACCTGGGAAAAAAACAAACACAGAGGGGAAGAGAATGTAGAGGGCTCCACCCAGCTCTGTTCCGCTTGGCCAGACTGAAAAAAGCTTATAATGTGTTGAAAGTAAATCAAAGAAACAATGTGTAATCTGACAGAACCCATAATGAGAGAACGGGCAATTACAAATAATACAGTAAGGTTGATTATGTGTATGAAACCCCAACTTCTGTAACACTGTAATGTACAAAATGCACATTTTTGTAGATTCAATATAATATTTAATATGCATTGTTTTGTATGTAGAGTGTTAACCCCAAAACACCACAGCCCACATTAAGGAACAGCTGGGTCAGCCACAACCAGGCTACAGCCTTACACATTCATACTCTGTAGCTTAGTTCAGCAGCCTACTGTAATCTATGCTGACTGGCAGCTGTACGGCTATCAAAAGTCAGGGTATGTGCAAGGTCAGTGCGCAACTGGGCTCCGTTCTTACACCAGCTGTAGAGTTTAGAATGACCTCAAATGCCTCTGTTATGAGGGCCTGCAGACGAGTGGAATGACATTAGCATGACAATGAACACAACTGTAAGGATTTATCTGTGGTTAATGTGCTATTCTCAAGTCTCACTTTCAGTTGAGACAATGAGTCTTAATAGTGGAAAAACCCATGGAAAATGGCCATCCTCTGAAGCCTGTAATAACATCAGGTTACCTTTTCCGCTATTAAGAAATCATAGCGCAGTGCATCTCTGGTGCAAATGGCTCCCAGTAAGAACACAAAGACGAGATACAGGAACCACCTGCGGATTTCCACAATACACAAAGTCATTCATTCTATTTACAGAGAAATTATCCAACTATGTATATTTATATATGTATTATATATAACAATTTTATCTTAAATAAATACTGTTTTTCACTTTCTATTAATCAAAGAATACTGAAAAAAAAAAGTTTTACCAAATATTAGGCAGCACAACTGTTTTCAACATTGATACAAATGTTTTGCATACAAGAGCATACAAGAATAATTTTGAGTGTATTAAAATATAAGTTATTTTAAATTGTAATAATATTTCACAATATTACTGTTTTTACTGTATTTCTATGATCAATTAAATGCAGCCCTGATGAGCATAAGAGATTTCTTTCAAAAACATAAAAACATCTTATCAACCATTACCATACATACAGTACATCTCACACTGATTTTTATGTCATACACTTTTTTTTTTCAGGGCATGAAGGCTTATCCTAATTCTGTTTCTCATATTTTCCTTTTGGCGCCTGCTCTAAAGTATGTGTACACTCAACACAAATAGAAGGTAAAGATGAACAAAGGAAGAATGAAAGATTATTTCTGTGGCGGATAGAAACATACGAGATGCAGACTGCGGCGAGAGTTCCCACGGGGATGTTGTGCTCGGGCCTCTGGAGATCAGAGCTCATGTTGAATCCCGCCATCACACCTACACACACACACACACACACACACAGAGTTACTGTGAAAACAAGACTGGAGACAAGGGGCCATTCAAAACCTGAAGAACAGAAAGACGTACATATCAGAGCTCACTTGAAACAAGGAAACAAGACAAGAATGAAGTGGGTTTTCATACATTTATGGGTTTCTCACATTTTGTAGATAATTATTTATCTCATTTTTATATTTATATTGTCTGTTAATATTTATAGGATTTTTAAAAATAGTTTAGTCAAAAGCATTATGAAAGGTGGGTTGCACTTAACAGATTAACAAAATATATGAATGTTAAATAATTATGATCCTAAACATTTATATTATTTATACTATATTATTATGCAGGCTGGTCAGAAAGCATAAGATTAATTGGGATTATTTCGTAATATTTACAGCATAAATATTATCTAGATTTTAACAGTAAGAAAAAAAAAGACATCTGCATATAATTTCATGAAAAACATGTTAATCGCTGTCATTTTTTCTAGAATTATTTTAGCGGTTTCTTTTAGGACAACATCAATACAAAAGACAATTATTTAATTTTGAAAATAATTGTTTCATTTTGCTTTCTGTAATATTTTTCACACAATATAAATGGGTTTTTATGAATTAAAAAATATAGCTGCCTTTGTATTTTATAAAGGAGGTGCCCCACAAAAGGATCATCATATTTGGGGTTCCTTGAAATCAGAAGTATGAAAAAAAAATCCAGTGACACCATGCAGGCTCAGACTGAAACCTTATTATACCACAAAAATGTGTTAACTATGAAATGAAATTCTGCCGAAAAGAGAGATTTCTGGGATGTCTGCATCCTAAATACAAGACTGGAGACAAGGGGCCATTCAAAACCTGAAGAACAGAAAGACGTACATATCAGAGCTCACTTGAAACAAGGAAACAAGACAAGAATGAAGTGGGTTTTCATACATTTATGGGTTTCTCACATTTTGTAGATAATTATTTATCTAATTTTTATATTTATATTGTCTGTTTTTATTTATAGGATTTTTTAAAATAGTTTAGTCAAAAGCATTATGAAAGGTGGGTTGCACTTAACAGATTAACAAAATATGTGAATGTTAAATAATTATGATCCTAAACATTTATATTATTTATACTATATTATTATGCAGGCTGGTCAGAAAGCATAAAATTAATTGGGATTATTTCGTAATATTTACAGCATAAATATTATCTAGATTTTAACAGTAAGAAAAAAAAAGACATCTGCATATAATTTCATGAAAAACATGTTAATCGCTGTAATTTTTTCTAGAATTATTTTAGCAGTTTCTTTTAGGACAACATCAATACAAAAGACAATTATTTAATTTTGAAAATAATTGTTTTATTTTGCTTTCTGTAATATTTTTCACACAATATAAATGGGTTTTTATGAATTAAAAAATATAGCTGCCTTTGTAACAATTCACTAGCAATTTTCCATGACTTCCACACATAATTTGTATGAGGAACAGGCTAAAAAAAAAACACTTAATTCACTTCAAGATTGCCATTTTTCTCTTATAATCTTTCCTTTGCTCCAGCTCTCATATCTCATTTATACATATTTAATATGAAGATACAACAGAGGGAGGATTTTTAGTAAATAATGCAAAGAATTAAGCTAACATAAAACATTTTACAATAGTGGTTCTCAACTCCAAGGCCCCCTTATTGTCCACAATTTTCAAAGGCCGAACAACTTTTTCAGCTGTTCATGATTTACTAGACGAGGATCAAGGATACGGATTTAATAATAATAATAATTTAACTGATAAAATGTTTTTAATATTTACATGACTTTTCCATGTCTAGAAACAACTCAAAACTTTTTAAGACCATGAGAACCCTGTTTTTTTTAAAGATAAAAATGTTGCTGAACAGGTAAATTAAAATAAGAAATATTTATATTTTTAGTCATTCTGTCTTTTTAAATGCTTGCTTTGTCTTATTTAAGTCATTTAAGTTATCTTGAGGCTCCCTTGGAAATTTGCTGAGGCCTCCTATTAGGCCTCGGACCCCTGGTGTAGAACAATGACGATTGAATATTTGGAGTATAGCAAATGTGTCAAATAGACTATTTTTAGGATAATTTTATGGTGCTTTTTCCTTTTTAGGACTTGACAGTGAACACACACACACACACACACACACACTCGCACACAACGAAAGAATAACAGCAGCTTGGTCATTCTTCAAAATATGTGACCCTGGACCACAAAACCAGTCTTAAATTTTTCGAAATTGAGATTTATACATCATCCAAAAGCTGAATAAATAAGCTTTCCATTGATGTATGGTTTGTTAGGATATAGGACAATATTTGGCCGAGATACAACTATTTGAAAATCTGGAATCTGATGGTGCAAAAAAATCTAAATATTGAGAAAATCGCCTTTAAAGTTGTCCAAATAAAGTCCTTAGCAATGCATATTACTAATCAAAACTGAAGTTTTGATATATTTATGGTAGGAAATTTACAAAATATCTTCATGGAACATGATCTTTACTTAATATCCTAATGATTTTTGGCATAAAAGAAAAATCTATAATTTTGAACAATTCAATGTATATTTGGCTATTGCTACAAACATACCCCAGCGACTTAAGACTGGTTTTGTGGTCCAGGGTCACATATTTACTTTTGCATTCATTCAATGAAAGAAAGTCATACTGATTTGAAATGTTTAGTTTGAAAAAGTTTTAATTTAACAATTTAATAATAAAGTCTCAATTAGAGTCAAAAGCTTACATTAGATGTAGTGAAAGAGAAAGAAAGATGGTGGTTGTCACGCCTGCGGAGACAAGGCACTCATGCAGAGAGCCTGACTATGCAAGATCATGATCCATTTCCCTCTTGGTTATCTTGTGATGGGAAAGAATGTGTTCTCTTGGATTAATGACATGTTTATCCAAAAGGAAGTCACCACCCTTTCAGAAGCCGTGCCTGTTCCTACCCTTCCAAGTCACAGTTTCTTGGCTACAAAGAGAGAGAGCTAGAAAGAGAGTAAGATACAATAGAGAGTATCAGGAGAAGGAAGTAGAGGGGAAGTGCATAAAGAAAGTTTAGGTGGACACAGCCTTAGAAATAACAGATATCAAGTACTCCAATAATACCATGCAAGCAGGAAAAAACATATCCTACTTCACCACATCATAAATTACCTTGACATAATTACCTTCTTTTATGAACTTTGCTAAATATATGGTAAGCTGTTTTTGGAATAACAAGGGAAGTCATGGCCTAATGGTTAGAGAGTCGGACTCTGGGTCTCTCCCACCTTCAATACCACGACTGAGGTGCCCTTGAGCAAGGCACCGAACCCCCAACTGCTCCCCGGGCGCCGCAGCATAAATGGCTGCCCACTGCTCCGGGTGTGTGTTCACGGTTTGTGTGTGTTCACTGCTGTGTGTGTGCACTTGGGATGGGTAAATGCAGAGCACTAATTCCGAGTACTTGGCCACATGTCACGTCACTTATAAGTGCAAGAATAAAACAATTAGCCATAGTTTAGTTTGTGACTGTTGAACTAAACAACCTTCAAATACACCACCATTCAAAAGATTCAGTAAGATTTTTATTGAAAGGATTTTTAGAATGAATACTGTTAGTCAACAAGGATGCATTAAATTGCAGTAACAGTAAAGACTTTCTTGCAAAAAAACTATATAAAATAAATGTTGTTCTTTTGACATTTTTATACATCAAAGAATCCTCAAATAAGAACATATCCACAGGAATAGTAAGCTGCACAACTGTTTTAAACTTTGATAATAATATAAAATGCTTCTTGAGCCCTGGGATAAATGCCATGCCCTGCGATAAAAATATACACATATTCACAATACACAAGCATAAAAAAACGGCCCATACTGACACAGCGGATAAGAGCAGGGCTGTTACTGTTGCCCTCCTTGCCACCTTTCTAACCATTATGATTGCAGTTTGGATATTTGTAGTAAGAGTCCTGATCTGAAGATTTGGAAGAGGAAGTGATGATGTGGACTCTGCTAGTGAAGGACTCGGATCTGCTTCCTGCCTGCTCTTTTGTCTCAAGCCAAAAATGTGGGTGAGCCCGGTCAACACCCTTAACCCAAAACTATGAGCGCATGTCAGTTTCCGGTCCAACTTGGGGCGCTTAAGTAGAGTGTCTTTGAGGTTAGAGCTGAGATCCTACTTAACATGAACATCACACCATTATAAAACTAATTATGTGAGTGAAAAACAAGCCAATGACCTGATCAAAGACCATGAGCAGACAAGTCAAGCAATTCAGCTCTTTTCATAAAAATCTAATTGTTTTATTCCAGCAATTTCTTCCCACCACTAGAGAAGAACAGAATTTACACCAATAATAACACAGTCTAAAAGCCTACAGTAGCGGGAAAGCTCTTCTCACAGTTCCTCTGTGTGGTAATAGGCAGGAGGGAAGGGACAGAACTAGGAGTTGCTCTCATTTTTTTCAAATCTAGCACAAATGTGTTCACCGCAATGGTATGAATACTCGAGAGGATTGTGCTCACATTTTCTTCATCTTTTCCAGCAATAACATTTTCAAATGATTTAACAAAACATTGAAGTAGGTAGCAATATTAAAAGATCATCATCACCATTTTGGCTGCATGAGCCTGGGCACACTGGTGCCTAATGGTAGACAGTGTATAACTCAAACATATCCTTTACCAATAATTATTTCACAACCAAGATATGTGCTCAGCCCTTCAGTTTTCTTTAGCCTTTTAGTTCTTAAAGGAATACCCTGTAAAAAAAACTGTGGGATCTTCTTCTTTATCCTTCAAACATTTTTTCAAAGCAAATAAGGACTGTAATTGTCAAGCTCCAAAACATTATAATGTATCATTAGTGATGTCCATTTGACTCATTATGCCCTATTTTTAATTATTTATTGCTAAAAAGAACATTACTTTGTGTATTTGGTGTAATGAAATGTGTTTATGCAGTTTAAGGTTCAAAAAACATTATTTTCCATATACTGTACATCATTGTTTCTTCTCTATGCCCCGCCTTTCTGAAACGCGTCGATTTTTACAAAGCTCATCGGTCTGAAAAGTGAGGTGTGCTCTGATTGGCCAGCTATCCAGTGCGTTGTGATTGGCCGAATACCTCAAGCGTGTGACGGAAATGTTACGCCCCTTACCATACTGTGATGCCCTGTCCGGCTGGAGCGACGAGACAAAAATATTAAAATCCATTATAAACGAAGCATTTGTTGCATCCAGTGGGGACAAAATTATGGATTATAATGACTTATACTGTCTTTTTACGCGTTGCGTTGCATCGCACCGAGTAAACATAAAACCATGTCTGCATTTGTGATCGGAGAAATGACAAACAACAAGTGCTACATTTGGGCAGCGTTATGCAAATCTTCCCACATAGTGATGTAGATATGTGGGGGCGTGTTAGAACAAGCCGTTTTAGGTAGGCGTGGTTGACGCTTAACTTTTATAAAGAATCTCTCTTTGGATTTGAGACTTTAGTCTTTGCAACTTTACAGATCTTCTTTATGCACCAAGAGCTTGTAACACTCCAAAGAGAAAGGAAAAATTGAAATCGCATCATATGAACCCTTTAAGTTTTCTGAAGTTATACAATAGCTTTGTGTCAAAAATATCAAACTTTATAAGTAATTTTTCATTGAAAATCATAAACGGAAAGAGTAAAATTTTTACACTAAATCACCTGATGAAATTCACAAAACTGATCTGAATGATTCATTCTCAAATCAACTGATCCGGTTCTAGTCACAGTGGCTACCAGCTCACTGAAGGGAATGATTTTCAGTAAATAACGACTGAAATGGCAGTCTGTTCCTCACACAAAACTACAAAATGACCCAAGTAGACTTGGAACATAGTACATAAGTCATATGAGCTACTTTATTTTTATGGTGCTTGTGTAGTGGCTTTTTTGGCCTTTTTTTTATTATAACATCAAATACGGTTTTCTGTATGGCAGATAAGCGTCATGAGCAGGACTTTTATGTTGACAGCACTTCAAACCCAGCACCTGAGCGGTCTTCATTAGTTTACTGTCTTTGTTTAACAGCTCTGTCTAATAATAGAAAGGCAAAAAATAAATAAATAAAAAATCCAAATCGGTCCACAACTACTCTTGTTTCTTTGTTAAGCTTGACCTCAGTCCTCCTCATTCACTTTCATTATATAAAAAAAGGGTGGCCATTATATACTTCAAAATTTCTCCTTTTATGTTCTACAGAAGACAGACAAATCAAATAGCTTTGGAAAGACAAAATGTCCAATTTTGGGGTGAACTATCCCTTTAAATTGTCATGGAATGCAGTCGTGCTGGGATCTCTATATCATCACGGCTATGAAGCTTTCCTTGTGCTGACCACCTGGCCTTGGCTACGTGATTAACTGTGTTATCAAACTGTAAACACATCTGTGCAGCAGCTCCTTTTTCCTGCCACTGGCAGGTAACCCGCCCATGCGGCGCCCAGGCCTAAACTGTGCAACCCCCTGGAGTCGTGCCAATGGTGAGATCACTTTATAACCACAAGGCTTAATTGAAAAAACCTGAAGGACCCAGCGCCTCCTTTTCCCACTGCCAGCGCACACTGCATCCCGAGTCCAGCTCCTAAAAGGGGTCAGAGCCACACGACAGCAGCAGGAGCTGCAGTTAGGGAGTAATACCACATATTTAGTCCATTACACCCCACTGTGTCTGACTTTCTCTGCAGAAAGAGAGTGAGAACACCATCTTTCTGAGAGTCTTGCATTCTCTCTGGACAGGAAGCCAGTAATCAGGAGAACAGGAAGTGTTGGGATGGATTTCCTGCAAACCCAGTGTGAAAGTACATACTGACCTCGTCTGAAGTGGGCAGCCAAAAAATTTAAACATTACAATGGACTAAGAATGTCTGCATGCTTGTCCTAAGAGCAAATTACTCTTATTAGATGTATCACATAGGCCTAATTTTTGCAGGATGCAGAGCTGCTTTTATGAATCTGTAAATGAACTTGCACTAAGTATACTTCTTTGCAGGAGGAGGTATTTCCGTTTAATACTGTATGTATGCTTACTTACTTCATATACAATTTCAACACAAGTAGATTTGAATGTTCTAAAAAAAATTAAATGTGTGACAGAGCTGGATTTCTGTGATTATAGCTTGGGAGAGCTTTAGAAATTGGAATTTGGCAACACATAATTCTTCTTAGAAAAGCATGCTCCATTTCATTAACACATGCTTTCAGTCATTAAAATAAAAACAACTTTAATTTTATATATATATATATATATATATATATATATATATATATAAAGTTTTTGAGACTGCAGTAAATAAATGCAATAAAACAGTAACATTGAGAAATATTTACATTTTTATTTATTTTAAAATGTAATTTATTCCTGTGATGGCAAAGCTATTTACCAACCATTGCATCTACAACCGCTCTGTGTGTACATTTGTGGATTATGTGCATTATGTTTGTATATTTTGTATTGTTTTATATAGTGTATATGTTTTTTGATAAACATGTCAATTGTATTCTGTACTGTCTGGAGCACGCTCCCAAGCTCTTCACTCACCACGGCACACATGCTGTTGGTGATGTGACAATAAAAGTGATTTGATTCGAAGCGTCAGGGTCATGATCCTTCAGAAATTATTCTAATATGCCAATTTGGAGTGCAAGAAACATTTCTTGTTAATACCACTGTTCATAACAGTTGAGTTGCTTAATATTATTATGAAAACCTTCAAAATCATTCCAGGATTCTTTTATAAATATAAAGTTCAAAAGAACAGCATTTATTTGAAATAGAAATATTTTGTAACATTATAAATGTCTTCACTGTAACCTTTGAACAATTTAATGCATCCTTGCTGAATAAAATACATTAGTGCATATATTTTTGCCTTGTAAGGTCCATGTCAAGGATGACTAGATGACAGTACTGTATATAACAAGAAGACAAATCACTTCACCCTTCCTGTTACTTCAACTTCCATATTATGATTGGTGTTGGATTTCTATAATTGTGTTAATTTAGAATGAGACCCTGTACTCTCTAGTGGCCATGTGCACCCCCTCCCAGCAGATGCAGGGCTGCTGGAGGTCTAAATAGCTTAACTGCTTATACTGTCATTGACACATCACTACCTGGTATGCAAAAAAGGACATCAAAAATGAAACCCCAGGGATAGCATTGTTTGGGACAACATCCCCCCCCCCCCTCCACCCTCCCCCCCTTTATGTTACCCTGACATCTACTGGACAGATGTTGCAAGGACATGTGAACTCAGTTTTCACATACTGGCCAAATAGGTAGTCTATCAATACCAATAATAATTTTGAATTAGTAAGAGCTAATAATAATAATAATAATAATAATAATAATAATAATAATAATGTCACAGATAGTAAATAGATTTACATATACACTATTGCTAAAATTTTTAAAAGAGGTCTCTTATGCTCACCAAGTTTGCATTTATTTGAGATAAATACAGTAAAAACGGTAAAATTGTTAAATATTATTAAAATAAAAAAATGTTTTCTATTTTAAATTGTGATACATTTTAAATTTTAATAATTTATTCTAGTGATGGCAAGGCTGAATTTTTAGCAGCCATTATGCCAGTCTTTAATGTTACAAGATCCTTCAGAAATCATTCTAATATGCTGATTTGGTTCTCAAGAAATTTTTTTTTTTATTATCAATGTTGAACATAGTTGTGCTGTTTAATATTTTTGTAGAAACTGTGATACCTTTTTTAGGATTCTTTGACATTTCAATAGAACAGCAATTATTTAATTTTGACAATGTAAAATTTGTCACTGTTGCTTTTGGTCTATTTAATACATGCTTGCTGAATAAAAGCATTAACTCTTTAAAAAAAAAACATTACTGACCCCAAACTGTTTGAACAGTAGTGTATATATTGTCATTAATAAGCTGCATCAAACTACTTTTCAACTCCAATAAATGCATATTACACCACACATAAAAATACAGATATAAGAAACTGTGAAATAACGGAACAGAAAAAAGAGAGCACACTGCTTTAGTACACTGCAAATTTAGACAAATATATACAATGACTCGAACTTGTATATCCTCGTCTGGCAGGTTTGCCAGGAAATGTGAATGTGCAAAGAAAGAAGTGTCAATATAAGAAAGGCAGGCACTCTTTAGTAGGCTCTGTGAAAACAACACTGCAGGGCAAGAATCTCTTCCTAAAGCGCTACTTTATTAAATGGAAACCTTTGGTAGAGTCACAAGTGCCTGTTAAAATTAGATTTAATGGTTTTATTTCTCATTTTAAGAAATACATGAACTTCTATACACCCGTGTCAGAGTTTTTTTATTGCACTCAATGGGGAATCTACGTTGTTGTTTTAATGAAAGACTTCCAGTTAAAAACACCAAACCTAGCTGTACTAAGATGTACAGCAGTTGTTACACCAGCTCACCTGGGTCTAGATGACTAAATGTCCCGATGACGAAATCCAGAGTGGACATAGCCAATATGCCCAGCAGAACCAATTGAAGGCGTACAATCCATTTAACCCCGGCCAGGTTAATCCCGAGCAGACCAATCAGAACGGCCACAGAGATGCCCCTCACCACCCACATGCTCTGTAAATTCAGCACCTGCGCAATGGACTCGGCAAAACCAGTGATGTACATCGCTCCAGCCACACACTGCCAACAAGACACATGACTGTCATCAAACTTGAGAACAGTGAACCGACCACCCAATGTATATGCAATATAACTAATACAGAAAGGAGTTGCTCACCTGTCCAAACACATATAAGAGTCCCACAGTTCCTCCAACCCTTCCTCCGAGCGCAGTGGAGATCATGGAGTAGACCCCACCATTACCCACGCTGCAACACTCACACACGCCAATGCCTGACATCACCGTAACCAAGGCTACTAATACCACCATGGATACCAGAAGCATGCCCAGCAACACACCTGTGTTACCCTAATGATATTCATATGGGAAAAAACTTTAGTTTTATTGTATCCCCATTTAATAGCTGCCAAAACATGAGACGTATGAAAGCCTGTTTCTGCCATGGGATTAAAAAAAAAGGTAATTGCGACTTTTTCTCTCACAACTTGGACTTTTCTCACAATCCTGTGTTTATATTTCACAATTCAATTCCGAGTCTTTTCCCCAGAACTGCGAAATATAAACTCAGAATTGCGAGATAAAAAGTTGCAATTAAAACAGAATTGCGAGATGTAAACTCAAAATTCTGAGTAAAAAGTTGAGAATTGTGAGATATAAAAGCAGAATTGTGAGACGTAAACTTGGAATTGCAAAAGAAAAGGTGCAGTTTATATCTCACAATTATGTACGTTGTATTCAAACTGTAAGTTTTTATTCTGAGCTCGTATCTCGCAAAAAGTAATTGCAACTTTTTTTTCATTCCGTGGTGGAAATGGGATTCCATAGATATGAACCAAAACCTTGGAATATCTTTTCAAATGCCGTTGAAATAAATTCTCAGATTTCATGATGCTTGTGGTGCATATGTGTATCAATGATAAAACATAACTTACCACAAGCCAGCCAGTCCGTAAAAAGAGCACCACCCCAAAAATGTTGATCATGCAGGTAGTAAAGACTCCATCCCAGGTGCCAAAAAGAACAGGTTCCCAGACGAAGAGCTGCACCTTCCACCAAGGCTGAGCATTACTCTGGGAACCCTACATAAACCAGTGTCACTCATATCTAAATAAGCCTCCATTAATATCAGTTCCTCTGCTCAGGGTAGAACATTAGGTCTGAATTTATGGGTTTCTAATTATTGTTATGGTAAAACTAACTGATTTGCCATTACCTGTACATCTTCATGGAATAACTCTTGAACTTGATGACTCATGCTCCCTCCTGGGCAAGATTACAGCAGCTGGATCTGAGGAATGTAAAGACTTTGCTATAGGACTCATTTGAAAGGTTTCAGTACATTATATACAAAGCCAATTTTAACAACATTTGCCAAGTAGGCGATGGCCACGTAACTTAGATACATTTAAGCCAACAAAAGCCGTCTGTTAAGAAGTGACACATTAATAAAACACATACAATTCATATCCCGCATTTGACCAATATTTTAATAGCTACTTTAAGATAAAAGGCAAGCATTGAAGTTCACGTGACTAAGTTGTGTAGTACTGACTATGCGTTTGTGTTTTACTTTAACGTTATATAGTGCAATGGTTCGTTGTAAACGCTACAGGAATGGCCAGTGAAAGCGGCCCTAAATAAACGGATAAACTGCTGTTTTGGGATATTGTTAAACTGTAAATTCCTTGAGTAATCATACAGACACTGACTTACCTGCAGTCACTGTGCTCCCGGATGCAGCAGCAGGTGGAGAATGTGAGGGAGGCACAAACACACACCTGAGGAGTTAGGTGGTCCGAATCATTTCCGCGAATCGATTCTTTAGAACGGTTCGTTTAGATAGAACAACCAGTTAAAGCATCAAACATTAAAGAAAAAAAACGTTCTGCTTTTGAAGTAACTTTTGAAGAAGTGCTATTGAAGTAACTTACTAAATTGACACTAACCATGACACAATTGTTTTAGTATAGTAGCCTATATTAAAATCGTTTGACGAATTCATACTTTAGGAGTTTTAGCATAACAGCTGTCTGTGTGTCGCTGTAATTCATGGAAACGCTACGTGTGCAAAAAACCTCATTAAACAAATATCTGTTCTATCAGCGCCACCTCAGGTGTGTGCTGCCAGTGTACAGCTCTTATTTGCATTTCACTGTTCTTCGACTGGTCAGGATTTCAGTAGTTTATTTCTTGTCATTTATAAAACCAACTAGTGAACATTTATAATGTTTTCTGAATTGTTGTTGTGTTTTCTGAATTGTTATTTGTTTTGCACTTCACGGTCACCGTACATTTATGATGTAAAGTCAAATTCAAAGAATTTTAAGATACTTTTATGCAAATTAGGCTAGTTGTGGTCATGTGTCAACCCCAGTCTACTTTTTTTGTCAGCTCTCACAAAAATGTTCCCAGGGTACATTTAAACCCATGGATTTAAAATAAAAGAAAAATAAAAGAAATAATACTGTGAATAATTTACATTATATACTTTTCGACATGACTGAGATTTTTGCATTTAGTTAAAGAGAATTGGGAGAAATATGTTTAATTGTATAAAATATATATGCAATCACAATGCAAAAAAAATGTTAATGCTCATAAAGGCAGGCTTCGTTTAATGTAGACAAAAAAAATGTTTTCTTAATTGTTAAGAATGAACTAGACATTTGGTTTTATGAGATTCGCACACAGTATATGTACTAAGAAGGCAGAGGCCACTCATTCCTGTAATGAGTGATCATGACACATGGAAAAAGCACTCAACAACTTTATGTATTTGAAAATGTTATATTACACAACAAGAGGCACGCAATCAAAAACATCCAATCAGAACTTTTTCCCCATGTCTTAGGCAAAGTATTGCATTAAAGTATGTTCAATGGAAATAATTTGGCTACAATAAAATGGATACATATAAAAATATAACCAGTGTACAAAGACAGTCAGAGGACATGCACTCCCCAATAAATGTAAATGTCTAAAACTATTCAGAAGAGCTCTCTTACTAAATAAAACCATTCAGTTTTTCACTCAAATTAAGCTTGAAAGAAAATAATGATCCACTGTCAGTAACACCAGATGAAACTTTGATGCTCAAAATACCCAATCAATAAAGAAGGACAAATGTCTAAATGCATATGACCTTTTACCAACAGCAATTGAGCTTACACAAAAAAAACACAAAAAAACAACGCACAATTTACTAAATGGAAATAAAGCTAAAACAAGATATTAAAGGTCTTCCCTCAAATTATCATTTCACTTTCATCAATTTCTGGAGCATCTGTAGCAGTAATGTTTGATCAAATATTTTTATACTACACACGGGGAACGTAGTTCCAGGCAGGTCTTGACCGCATTACATGTCCATATCACTTCGCCAAGGAGGTCCTTACAGCCTACAACAGCAAAAGAAGCAAACCCCACAACGACACTGGCCAAACAAATAAATATAGTAAACAATAAGATAAAAACGACAGATCATTACCATGTTTTTGCCACAAAATTACGTTTTATTATGTACGGAAAGCACATACGCTATCATCTAGGGGATGGAGACGGGTAGGTTTAGGTGTATGCAAGGTGGGAGGAGTTGGATCTGGTCTAACCACGCCCTCTGGATCTTGTGTTCTGCAGTGAGGACCATCTCAACACTTGTTTTGAGAGACGCACAGACTCAGAGGTAATCTCTCTCTCTCTCATAACTTAGTTATTAACTGCATAAGTCTGCTGTCAGCGGCTCAAGCCTCCGTTACTAGGTCTAAAATGACGTTTTGGAATTAGAAACGGAGGCGTTGGATGAGATGCGGGAGAAATTAATCCTACTCACAATAACAAAAGTACAAAAACCGGACAAATGCCTTGAAATATATAATATGACCGATGTCTTGAGGTGTGGTAACCGCTGTATAAGTGGAATAATTGACTTCGGACCGTTGAATTCTTAGAAAATAATGCACAACCGAGGTGGTGATGCGGCCACGACGCGATTATTCCTTACATGATAATGCAGATATCACATGATATTGAAACGATAAATAACATCCTAAAAACTCGTCCTCTGAGGGTGTATGAGATCCATACAAGGTTTAATCAAATTGTAATTATTAAAATTGCATTCAGAAGCAATTCTTAGAGGACAGTACATTTGTAATCTTACAACCAAGAACACAAACATGATTTAATCACAAAAGTTGTGCTGAAAGTCATCAGGGACTGTAGGAAAGAGTAAACCAAAATGGCAGCAAATATTAAATAATGTTGCACTCACTCTACACTCCAAGAAACGTGCACAGCAAAATGCACAACTTAAAATATAAAACCTATTTACATGTAAAAATAAAGGGACAGTAAAGGAATGGTTAGGCACACATATAATATACCGTAATCTAAAACAGTAAAATGTCTTTTGACACCCAGAACATACGGACTATGAAAAAAAAAAAACATACACACAGAACTGCTCTTAATGGGCTTCATTCACGAAACGTAAGCAGAGCAAATTTGTGTGTAAATTGTTTATAAAACCATTAAACAACTTACATAAGAATGTTTTAAAAATGATTTACAAAGAGTGTACAGTTTGGCATGATACTATTACTATAAATCATAAAGCTAAGATTAATCAATATAGAGTTTAGGGGCAAGCAGGTACATTTCCAAAAACAATCTGAGAGAACAGAAACAAAGCTTATAATTTACGTGATTAGTTATTAAGATAACAATAAGAGATGCGCAATTAACAAATGTGTACAGATACATTAGTACAACTTTACCAAACATTACACTTTATTTTTTGTTCTATATTAACCCAATAAGTAACAGCAAGTTAATCTGATACAAAGACATATTTGCTAATGGATGGGGTGTTTTTGAAACAAAGAAAAAGCATAAAAATATGATCTCAGACCATACATTCTTAAATGATCTTTCTTGATTTCACTCAACACTGATATAGATTATATCAAATTTTTGAATGTGTACATTATGTAGACGGAAGGTGGTAACTGAAAAGTGCTTTAAAAAAAAATACAAACTGCCCACAAGCTGAAAGTGCTATTTAAAGGGTAATGTTCATCAGACCTTGAGTGCATCTGAAAACTCAAGAAAACAGACTGTCAACAAATTAAGTCATCTTAAGGAAACCAAAGTGATGACATGTGCACATTTTTTAACAAAGTATTGTATTTTGACTATTGTTAGTCTGAACTAACCACTGAGTCAAGCACAATGATGACAAATGAAGTGCATACCTGTTAGTGCGGTTGCCCTGGACAACTGCTAAAACTGCATCTCCAAATGTGGGATATGTGAAAACAAACCCTCTACAGATGCCTTGCTCCCCATGTGCACCTATATCTGATTGGCAAGACAATAAACATTCCAACAAGTAATTAAATGCACAAAAAGACTAAACACACAAATTAGCTTACAATGACAGGGGTGAGAAAAATGTTACTCATTTTTTTTAAACAAAAGTGACTTGCAGTACATCAAATCACAAAGTGCCT
The DNA here is from genome assembly GCF_001515645.1 of Sinocyclocheilus grahami. Taxonomy (NCBI): domain Eukaryota; kingdom Metazoa; phylum Chordata; class Actinopteri; order Cypriniformes; family Cyprinidae; genus Sinocyclocheilus; species Sinocyclocheilus grahami. The sequence continues at coordinate 554,341 of NW_015505728.1, read as the reverse complement.
TACTCAAGTCTAGGGCATTAAAGTAAGGTCCTTTCAGTAGCTCTCCAGACAACATGTTACAAAACTAATTAAATACAAAAACTGATTGTAATGCTAAGCTAGAGTAGTTTCTATAGACCTACATTATTAGGTCAGTCCGTTGAGCCTGATGTTCCAGCAAAAGAACTGAATGCTAACAAGAGGCCAAATAAGAATTGATCTTTGAATAGTTTTTTTCTCGGGGAAGCTGACCATATAAATTTAGACTACAACAGCATTGTTGTAGTAGCTTGAATTCTTAATTTTAGAACACACAGGCTAGCTTATTTGGCAAGCCATAGTGTGTTTGTCCCAAGCACTACGTGTAATACACAAATAATGCAATGACACATAAAGAGTATCCCATAGTCCGATAATAAAATCGAATGCATGCATCACTCTGATCCTTTTGAATCTCGCACATGCGTGATTGTTTAAAGATGGAAAATCATAAGTATTTGCACAGAGATTTGCATTGCCTTCACTGACAGAACTATAAAGTGCCTTTAAAATGCTTTAAATCATTAAAAGCTCCTGTTTAGCCAAAGGTTTGGCTGCTTGTAGCATCTGGAGATGAAGTTAGTTGAGTTCTTGTTTCACTAACAAGAGAGAACTCTGGGAAGTCCGTTCCTCCATGACCTCTCAGGCTAACTTGTCCACTGGCAATGCTAAACTGTGAGGATATTCCAGATCGTGAGCTTGGGAATTGAGATCGAAAGTTCTGGTCAAAAGTAGCAATCTGAAATGTTTGACTAATGCTTTGCGAATCTGTTTTTTTGGGAGAGGTCACTTGGTCGAGGAAGTCCTCTGTTGGCGAAACTGAGGAAGGGTTTGTCTCGTCACCTGAAAAGGAGAAGGAGTGTTGGGAATCTACTAAAAGACTAAAATTAGGCTTCTCCAAAGTGGATCTCAATGGCGAGTTCATGCTCGGTCTGAACCGGGATGGGGAGGTGAACTGCTTCTCCATGGAAAACAAAGGCTGGCCAGCAAGACTGGCACTGTCATTTACAAACGTAAGACTCTGGTTGTTCAGGTAGGTGTCGTTCTGACTGGTCCTTTCCAGTGCTTGCTGGAGAAACTTGGAGTACTCCTGTAGAAGGCTGGCCTTCTCGGCCGGGGGTGCTTGTGAGCTGGTTCCCAAAGTCTCGGTGGGGCTGCTCTCATCGGAAGAGTTGATAGAGATGCTGGATGTGACCTCAGTGTCCGCCACACTGAAGGAAATCTCTGCTTGCCCGTTGGCCTTATTAGAGTAGTGATCGAGAAGCGTCTGCAGGACCTCATCTGGAAGGACGTTCTTCTCGTTACTGGACTTGATCTCCACGTTCAGCGTCTGAGTCTCAGAGAGGATCGTGGCAGGAACAGTCTCATCGATGACGCTCGCTACAGCTGCCTGAGTGACAGAAGGCTGCGACACGATGCTGCTCACATTAAGCGCATAGTCTCGACTAGTGTTCGCCGTGGCCGCCTGAAGGTATCGCTTCTTCTTGAGAAACTGCATGGCGTCGTCGTAATTTGTGCTGCTCCCAGTTGGTTTTGTTTGTCCTCCTTGTAGGGAGTCAACCGGATCCATGTCAGGATTGGTCTCGACATCCAAGAGACCTTTGTTGTCCACAATTTCAAACGTGTATCTCGTTACTTTGCTCTCTTCAAATGAGGACAAGGGTGAAAGGCTCTGGGGCTGTTCTAGGGCTTGCTGTTTCAAACCTCTTCTGCTGGCAATTTTCTTCAGCACTAGTTTTGGAGGACTGATGATCCCATCATTAGACTCCTCCCCTGCGAGATGCCTGTTGCCAGGCGGGGAATCAGGGAGCTCAACGGAATAATCTGTCACAACATACTCGTCCTTGACCTTGGTGTCTACATTGTAAAGAGGAAGACACTCGCTTTTGGCCAGTTGGTCTTCCGTCTTCTCCTCGTTACCAGCTTCAACCACTTTGTCAACAGTTGGACTTGTAAGCGCAACTCGACATTTATCAGAGGTCTTCTGACGTTTCTTTTTGGGAAGTGTGCATTCCTTGGCAGGAAAAGAGAAGCCCAAGCACTCTGAGGTGCGAAGAGGACCATCTTTGGCAGCTGCTTTCTGCACCTTCCTGTCCTTATTCTCATGGCACATTCGTCTGTGCTTTAGTACTCTGTCAGTTCTGGAAAAAAACTGTTGGGAAAAAAATATACATAATCATGTTTCAGACTGCATGCTAACATTTTAATTGCACAGAATCAAATCTGATTTGCTTTGAACTGCGCATACTTGATGGCAATAGTCACACTGGTAAGGCTTTTCACCGCTGTGTGTCCTCTTATGTCTCTCCATGTGGTATTTCTGAATAAATTTCATTCCACACTCATCACAGCGAAAAGGTTTTTCTCCTAAAGGGGAGACATGACAGGCAGTTATGAACGATATAAAGAACAATTTAGACCAGTCAAGTAGGCCTACTTTTTTCATGCCAAGACTTGATGGAAAAAACTAGGCTTTGACCCTAGACTTGCTTTCTCAGAGTATAAAGATGTACCACAAAAAAGGGGCTTGCAATGGACTACATTTATAAATGGATCATTGACTTTGAAGATTTCTGTACTGTACATTCTTAAAGAACTAATCCCTTTCTGCTCACCTGTGTGGATCTTCTCATGTCTCTGAAGCAGGTACTTCTGAATAAAGCGCATGTCACACTGATTGCACTGAAAAGGCTTTTCGCCTGAAAAAATATATATAAAAATATAAATTTTTGTTCACCATTTTGTTCTTTTATATGACAATTATTCCCAAAGAACATTACACCACTCACCTGTGTGAATGAAGACATGTCTTTGTAAATGGTAGTTTGTTCGAAAAGCAGCATTGCAGTGCTCACAGACATGAGATTTTGGGTTCTGGTGCCCAAGGGAGCCGTCTTCATTAATAGTGAGAATCTAGCAAGATGGAGGAAATAAGTTCAGAACTACCTTAACTTTCATGCCTGTGCTTCTTTAGAGCATCATAACTCCAGAGTGGTCATAATACTTTATGTCCTGGCTAACCAATACCGTAAAAGGACATGATAAATGTCAGTTCAGCTTACTCACAGATGTGCAGCGCAGTTTTTAGTATAATAACATTTCAATGAGTAAAAACAATCATTTTAGTAGGCAAGCAGCCTTGAAATAAATAAAACAATTTATAAAAAAGCAAGTAGACAAAATAAGCAATTTCAGGACACTTTCAAACTCACATTAAACTTTAAATTATTTTACCACCACTGCTTTGCACTGTAAAGTATCTCTCACTTAGATAACTGGTATTTTAAGAGCATAATGGTATTTTATCAGTGGCATCGCTGATGAATTATAGTAAACCTTTGCAGGCGAGCGCTGCTTTCTCTTCTTCTTTTTGTGACAGTCAGATGGGTCCCACCCCGGTTTCTTCTCCTTTTTATTGAGAATCAATGAGTCTGGCACTTTCATCTCCTGCTTTACATTTACCTAACAAAAGTAACAACAACAACAAAAATCATGAATAAAATTCATTTACCGAATTTCTCAGTTACAGTACACTTATTATATACATAATTTTAGCACATTTGCTGAAAATAAATGCACGCTTTCTTTACCCAATATTTACTAAATTTTGTGTGTGGTTCACTGACAAGGTTGTTGGAACTTGCACAAGTAAAATAAATAATAGTGTTAAAGCGCTGCAGTAATTAGCTCTTAATCAGCTGTACACTTACTGGCATATTGAGTGTATAGTGTAGTTTATGGGAGATTCGCTGTGAGAAAGCTGCTTCATCCTGTCCATCATTTTTCACCGTCTCCTCGTGAACCATCAGGTCATCCTGGGATATCAGATCATGCGAGGTCAGGCCTCCACCTGCCAGGTCTTCTTCATCATCTTCATCATCGTCATCATCCTCTGCCAAAAGGGGATGATTAGCCAAGCTCCGTTCCCCAAGTGTCATATCCAAACTGCCTCTTCTTCCTCTTCCGTCCACCCTCGAGGGTCCCAGACCTCTGGATGAGTGGTGAAGCCCTACAGGGCTACATTTCATAAGCATCCCCTCCAGCTTGTCATCAATGTTCATCGCTGAATGCTAAGCAGTTGAGCTGAAGCTACAGGAAGAGACAGGACCAACATAAGGATTCCTATCAGCAGTTGCGTTCACAGTTGTCGTCACCTGGCTGAGAGAAACAACGAGCTTGAGTTTAAAGGCAACAAAACTCACATCCCCTCTTTTGACAAGCAGGAGCAAAACCTGATGATCCATGTTCTCCAGCATGATATGAGGTCAAACAGCATCTTGCGCTTCAATGGATGGAAATCTGGTCTTTTGAAAACCCTAAAACATAATTTCCAGGTTTAAATAAAAAAAAGGACATTTTCTTTTGGACCCCAGTGTTGGCCTAGCCTATATGTACAATCAAACAAAAATAATTTTCATCACCTGCTAGGCAGAGGAAAATGACATTAAACTTGATCTGACTTGACACATCTTGAACAGAATTGCTACTGGAGCATGAACTAATTTAATAAGGATGCATTCATGTCAGATTCATGCTTCTACATCTCATTATGAAGAACTGACTCAAAATGGATTGCAATACATAATTTCTTACTGGTTTAATGAGGCTAATTATTTATTTATATTCAAAACTATTAAAAATTTAACTGTGATGACACTATTGAACGAAACTTAAAAAGCTCAATATTGACTACGGTCAGCTGTAAAGCTGTTTTATAGCTGAAATTTAAGTTGTTTCACAATAACTGGTGAATTTTGCAACACTGACGTTGTTACTGAACAGAACTGAAATAAATAATGAAATTTTTTTCTTCTGTAGAGCTGCTATAAAGGAATTGAAATATTTCATATTTGATAACTTTGCAACACTATGTTATTTACCTGTTTATTTCTGTGTAGCTGTTCTGAAACTGTATTGAATGAATGAATCTGAATGAACCTGTATTGTATAAAGAGTTTTATACATAAATGACTTTACTTAACAACAGTCAATGTTATTGACATGACCTCACAAATATTAAAGGGGTCATATGATGCGATTTCAAGTTTTCCTTTCTCTTTGGAGTGTTACAAGCTGATTGTGCATAGATAAGATCCCTGAAGTTGCAAAGACTAAAGTCTCAAAACCAAAGAGATATTCTTTATCAAAGTTAAGACTCTGCCATGCCCCCCTAAAACGGCTCGTTCTAACACGCCCCCACATATCTACCTCACTATGTGGAAATATTAGCATAATGCCGCCCAAATGTCTACAATAATGTACAGTATTTGAAAAATAATGTGTGTTTTGAACAATAAAGCATGTCAACATATTCTGTTACACCAAATACACAAAATAATGATCTTTAAAAAAGCATCATATGACCCCTTTAATATTATTAATATGAATACTACAAACATACCTGATTGAGGTTAATTATTAACCCAGGGTGACCTTTACATGATTATTCTCTTATTCTACTGAGGCATATGAGCTGGTTGCATCCTGCAGTTTTGTCATAACAGATGTAACCAGATGAGACTGTCATATTAATCTTCTTTTTATAGCATTTTCACAATATTGTTCCAAAGCATCTCTACAGATAATTTTCCCTTAATGCACCCAGTGAGCAAGACAATCTTGACTATAGCAAAGCAAAAATTACATTAGAGGTAAAGAAAGAAACGGAATAATTCCATATGCATAGACATAGTAGAAGTCAAGTTATGTAAGACATTTCAGTCATGAACCTAAACTAAATACAACCCGCATATTGAGTGAATCATCGTATGATTAAAAAATAAAACGGCCAAAGATAAGTGTTTAATCTCTATGTATACAAACTTAATAATGCTGATGTGCATAAACTACCAAATAATAAACTCAAGCACAACACTGGCTGCCTGTTGCCACTGTCACAGATACAGCTGCACATTTCATTTGACGTGAGCTTAGTAAGACTACTCTATTTTAATAATGACTTTAATGTATTTTAATATATGAACGTAGAGAGAGAGAGGGGGTGGGGGGTCACATCACAGTGGAGTCAGCTGTCTTAACCGCGGCTTGTGTACTGCAAACACATACCAGCTTCATCACTGTGTCTGTCACGTGACTTTGTTCCCCTTTCAGGCTCTGTCTTTACCATAATCGCGAGCTTCAGCTTTCAAAATAAATGTAAGGGGCGTTACATTTCCGACGAGTGCTTGCGGTGTTCGGCCAATCACAATGCACTGGGTCAGCTGGCCAATCAGAGCAGACTGCGCTTGTCGGAAGGAGGGACTTTGTAGAAAACGAAGCGTTTGAGAGAGGCGGGGCATAGAGGACCTTCAATAATCTACAATATTTGAAAAATAATGTGTGTTTTGAACATTAAAGCATGTCAACATATTCTGTTACACCAAATACACAAAATAATGATCTTTAAAAAAGCATCATATGACCCCTTTAATATTATTAATATGAATACTACAAACATACCTGATTGAGGTTCATTATTAACCCAGGGTGACCTTTACATGATTATTCTCTTATTCTACTGAGGCATATGAGCTGGTTGGCATCCTGCAGTTTTGTCATAACAGATGTAACCAGATGAGACTGTCATATTAATCTTCTTTTTATAGCATTTTCACAATATTGTTCCAAAGCATCTCTACAGATAATTTTCCCTTAATGCACCCAGTGAGCAAGACAATATTGACTATAGCAAAGCAAAAATTACATTAGAGGTAAAGAAAGAAACGGTTCCTGTTAATAAAAAGGTTGAAAAACAACCAGCGTTAATTAAACCAGCGACATAATTACAAGAATATATATCTAATATGAAGGACTATCGAATATAGTCTTTGAATAATGAGGCGCCTTTAAGTCAAAAAAGTTGCGAACTACTGCCCTAAAACAGCTCAAATAGTGGCACTTAAATATAAAAACATTCATTTCTGATTTTGGCTCAATTTGATAAGATATTTCACAGAATTAAAAAAAATAGGAACTGGAAAAAAGGGTTCACTCATTTACTTTGTTGAAACCTGTTGTAAACCTTCAAACTAAACATCTGACCACAGTAAAGTCTGTTATATCAAAGGCTTTGGTTATAAAATTGGTTCATAAGTATAACACACCACTAGAGGGAAGCATTACAACCTAGAAACAAATGGAGATTCTTCCTGAGAAAATGGCTGAGGCTGTAGAGGTGACATCAATTTAACAGTTTAAAGAAATGCACTCTTTTTACACAGCTCATGTTACATGATGTATTCTATTTAGTGTTAAAATACTTGACAGATTTCAACTTGATTAAACTTTTAAATATATTTGGTTATTTCCCTAATATACATGAGCATTCTCATAGTGTATTTTCATTACGCCTCAAACTCAGCAATTTCATATAATCCAAACGAACTCTGTAAATAATCCAAATGATCTCTGCTGAGTTCTTAGACTATCAAACAGATCTGAACACAACAGACCCTCACAACATATGAAACCATAAGCCAAATGATAATGTTTTTTTATTATTATTATCATTGCCATTAGTGTTACACAACGATTTTAACAGTATATATACAAAAGGGTTATCTCTGCCCCACTCTAAACCCCCCCAAAAAATGAACCGAATGACCAGGGGTCAGGCTGAGTTACACACGCAGCTCTAAAATTAGGAAATTATTATATCCTGCCTTTCCTGTGACCTTCGTATTCCTTCAGCCAGATTTATATCAAAACACTGACCCACCCACTCATCATAACAGATGACAAATATGGCATTCATAGTGGAAGCTGCGGCAACAAAGAAAATATGCAGAGTTAAGTCTTGAATAAGGCATAAACAGCATATTAATATTTTTTCAGATTAACTGAACCATATAAAGGGAGGGGATCAGTGGTCATAAACAGCTTATGTTTTTCTGGCTAAATGTGCAGAAAAGTGACAGATCAGCATATTATGATGAATTTATGCCACTTTGTTTGCTGTATGGGCATCAGGGCAAATTTAGTTTGCATGCGAATAAGACAAGTTACTTTCCTTTCATAGGAAATCTGACTTTTTGTGTCCTCTGCGCCAGGTGATAAAGATCATTTTGCATGTCCCACAGAAACTGGACACGTTCCAGATGTGCGAGACCACCATTATGAGGAGGGGTTTGGGAGTACGATAAAAATGGAACGGCTGGATTCACTAAGAAAACCCACCCTCTTATTTTGCCTTGACAGTTTTAATCTGTGCTTTTGTGTTTTATGGTGAACTAAAGTAGTAAAAAGTTAACGAAAAGTAGAAAAAAAGGAATGATTTTAAAATTTTGGCACCAAAAAGCATAAAGGAAAAGACATTAACAAATTATAAACAAGTGATTCCATAGTTCAAGATTAATCAATACTAATTAAGTCATTCTTTTGTTTCTGTCTGAAATGTTAAGAATTGTCTGTTACCTTCACAAACTCTTGTGTAGGTCAAATTAGTGCAGTAACAAAAGTAACCAGGTCTAAAATCTGGCTCATGAACATTGAAATAAATAAAACAGCACCCCATTCATTCATTATTTGGACTCCTAAACTATTGTAATTGATACCTATTTACACCAGAGCATCTGGTGCAAGAGGCTGACAAATGTTTAGGATTGAGAGGAAGACTTTAGTCCCCAAGGTCAGTCTCTAGGAGTGTGTGCTTTTCTGAATTTACATCTCCAAGGCCTCCTGGTGTTCTGGTTGTCGTGGCTGGAACCCTCACATCTTACTGAAGCACTCTTTAGCGTTGTTCCACACTTGAATTCCCTAAAAACAAAACAGGCTTATTTTTTAATACAAGTATGAGACTTCCCCCTTGTGTCTGTTCAGTAAAGACTGGTGTTTTGATTGTTTCGTAATGACAAAATTTGACTTTGATGCTACTCACTTTTTTGCACATGCTGATCTGCATGATGGCATAGCTGATGAGAGCCTCTCTGAGATCGTGGTCTTTCTGCTCTTTAAACCTCTCAATGTCCACCCATGCACTTTTCACAAACTCCCTACAAAAACAGACAAAGATTGTATGAAATAATCACTCGGATGAAGCTTGACTTGAATGGTTATATCCTCAAATCTACATATTTTTAAGAAAGCCCTGAATGATTAGCCTGTTTTTGGGTTCAACTCACCCTTATTAGATGAGTTTCTCAGGGATGCAACAAAATGAGCAAAGAATGTGTATTTGGAGCATATCTGTGTATTTCATCATTTCTGTACTGCCACAGAGAATAAGAAGGCAATGCAGTTTTGTTGAGTAAACTTCTCAGCTCATAAACCACCTAATTAAGTAATTTTCTGACAACATTTATTGCTTTTCGTCAGCAGCAGTACATCAATTTAGTTGTGTGTGAATAGAGCACTGCTTACTCGCATTCGCCGTTTCTTTCTTTGACCAGTTCCTCTCCTTCTTCAATCTGTGTCTCCAGCATTTTCAGCTTGGCCTCTCTCTGCTCTGGGGTCTCTTGTCCAAACAGTTTACTGGTCATTCCCTTCAGAGAGAAGGTCCGTATCGTCTACACAGAAAAAAAGAAAGAAAAAAAAAAACACTGGCTAGAGTAAGCCACACTCTTCCTCCCATGTTTATTTGCAGAAAGCTGAAATATGGAAATTTTTACTCCCATTTTTTGGCCAAGTGAGCCTAGTAATTATTCATATCAGCCAATCAGGCCAGAATGTCTTTCGTATATCGTTGGCTTATTGTGCTGCTCAGATGTTTACATGTTAAATGTGCCAATGAGGTAATTCTCTACAGGCTCTATTCAAGCAAACACCATTTTAACTGTAAAAACCTGTTAAACTCTAAAAAACAAACAAACATGCAATCCCAAACATGTTTTAAAGCAGAGATGGCCAAAATTTTTACTATGAAGGACCAAAAATCAAACTTGGTTGAGGGCTGTGGGACAAAAGTAAATGCTGCATTATATCCAACTATAATAAATGTATATTTTTAGATCAAACACATTGAAAAACAGAAAATAAATGCTTTATATATTTTATAATCGTTTCCCTATATTTTTCCCTCATTCTTTTGATATGACATGAACCCTGGTTTATATCAATCTTGCTGGAAAGTCCCCCATTCCAGACATAAGAGGGGTGATGTGGAGTTGTGTCATGTGGTCAAATGGACACTGACCCCTGTGGCGAGTTCCTCCCGCTGCTGTTTCTTAGAGGTCAGATCCTGGGCGGCCATCTCTAGTTCATACTGTGTCAGTTCATGCTTCCTACACACTGCCCTGTGAAAAAGCACATAAACCACAAAATATGCAAAACAACCATAAAAGCAGATCGTCTCATTGTTTCTTGGGAAACTGAAAGCCAAGATGCCCTGCAGTGTGATCACTTTCAAGAAAACTGAGAACTGATGGAAGTTTGTGTATTCAGTGTACCAAAAGTTGCATGTAACTAGGCCTGTTGCAATAATCAATATATTGACTTATCGCGCAATACATGTACATGACCTCAATAAATTTTGGTGACGCAATATATCGCCCATTATATTTACTTAAAAATTAATGTCACCATGTTTTGTACATTCCACTTGCGCCTGTATCTTTTGCAGCTTCTCGTACATAACATAAAAAATGCTTCTACAAAAACAGTTTAATCAGCAGATATGGTCTTGTTTAGGGATCTGTGCCTTTGTGCATATGGACATCTGACTGCTGAGTAGTGATTGTGTTTTTCAGCAATAGTGTGCACCCTTAATTTACAGAGAAAAGAAGGTCAGGGAAAAATCTGTAGATGGAAAAATCTCCATACAAGTTCTTTGTGTGCATTTTTCTTTTTTTCCACTTGTTACTTTGCACTTTTTGTTAGAAAATGTTTATTTACTATTTATTCAAGTTTTTTAAGGTATCTAATATTTTGATACTTAATTTCCATGATCTAAATATTCTTAAAAATTAAAAGTTTGTTGTCATTTGGAAGTTTGTAGGCCGTCTTGCATTATTATGCGGTTACATTATGATTATATATTCAGTGGCATAAAATGGTCTTTAAAATGACAATAATATCGCTTATCGCAGTTATTTCTGGGGCAATATATCGCAAGACAAAAAGTTATCGTGACAGGCCTACATGTAACTTAATCAGCCAGTGGGGGCTATCAACTCCCAAGAGTTCAGTGAGAACAGGGCCCATGTACATTTCTAATCAACCACACTGTTCTAACAGCTTGTGTTTAGTATACTTCAGATCACATTTAAAATATTTCAGGCAAATAAACGACCACAATTCTCATTTTGAGTGAACTATCCCTTTAAGATGAGGCAACGTAACTGCAATGAATATTTGTACCTTAATGCATCTGCGTAGAAAAGGTACTCCTTCAGCTGATCAGCATAATGTTCCTCTTCCTCTAGAATATCATCGACAGAAGCAGCATACCTGTAACATACAAACGTGCCCGATCAAAGGGTAGTTGACATAACATGTACATAAATTTCACCTAATGTGGTCACAGATGCGCGTACACTACTGTTCAAAAGTTTGAGGACAGTAAGATATTTTTATTTTTTTTGAAAGAAATGACTTTATATGCTATATTTGTTTTCAGCAAGGATGCATTAAATTAATTAAAAGTGACAGTAAAGACATTTATAATGTTACAAAAGATTTCAATTTCAAATAAAAGTTCTTTAGAACCGACATAACATGTACATAAATTTCACCTAATGTGGTCACAGATGCACGGCGTACACTACTGTTCAAAAGTTTGAGGTCAGTAAGATATTTTTATTTTTTTTGAAAGAAATGACTTTATATGCTATATTTGTTTTCAGCAAGGATGCATTAAATTAATTAAAAGTGACAGTAAAGACATTTATAATGTTACAAAAGATTTCAATTTCAAATAAAAGTTCTTTAGAACTTTCTATTTGTCAAAAAATTCAGAATAAAATCAGCAAAATTCAGATTTGCCATCACAGAAATAAATAACATTTTTAAATATATTAAAATAGAGAACAGCTATTTGAAATCGCAATGATATTTTACAATATTACCGTTTTTCCCAAATAAATGCAGTCTTAGTGAGAAGTAGAGATTTTCCAAAAACATTTTTTTTTTTAATCTTACTGACCCCCAATTTTTTATCAATACTGAATAACGACTATTTTATAACAGCTCTGAACATGACCAATCCAATTATGAATGTTTAGGTCAAAATCATCTGTTTTATAATATTAGTTGTTTTGAGTCTTATGTCTTTGCTCAGTATATTTAGTCATAAATAATCTTATCTTTTTGAACTTTTCAAGTTCCAAATAAAAAGATAAGATAAAGTACATTTCATTTAACTCACTGAATTACCCAAAATAGGCACTACCACATGTTTTTTAACATATAAAACACTTTTCACTGAGTTTCTAGTAATCATATCTTTTTATAAATACAGTGACCATGATATTTTGAATATTTAGAATATTTATCAGGAATATTTTGGTCATACCGCCCACCCCTAATGTCACAAACTGGCATTCTGGTGAAACTACATGTGTTATCCTCTCTATAACTAAAGCCAAATTCACAGCAGAGCCTGTTTGGGGTATTTTGAGGAATTTTGGGAATAGGTGAGCAACATGATTCATAAAACAGTCTGATGGCTGATGATGGATGGTTGTTTCTTTCAGTGCTGAGACAGACAGGCAGCACATTGGGGTCTGACCTTTGACCTTTCTGCCGAGTACAGCAATCTGGAATCCATCAGGACAGACAGCAATACAAAACCAGTATAGAAACGAAAGGGACTGGTTAAAGACTCACTAAGGACACTACCGCGAGTGCGTCCCTCCCACAACATCATCATCAATGTTGAAAAAAATTACCACTAAACGTTTTGGCCATGGTTCCTGGAGATTCACTGCACGGTCTGCCAGCCAAATTAAAACCTGAGCCTCCCAAGGGCTCATCTTACTGGCTACTAGTTATGGGGGGCCGTGAATGGAAATACGAGAGGATCCAGATCAATCTGGCAAATGTGTTTTACAGCTCAGTACCAGGAGCACACACATTTAGAATCACGGGAGAGTCATGGGGTGTATCATATAGCACCTTCATATTTCAGGTCCCTCAATGAGCTCTCAGAGGGTTACAAGATCATCCCAGGTAGGAGAAATGCAATCAAAACCAGCTGCAATAAAATCTTGCACTAATCCTATAAAGGCCCATTAGAATGGCTCATTGCGTGTGCTGTGAACTCACGCGTCCATGTGATGGCCGGCGCTCTGCAGCCCATCTCCCATCTCTTTCTCAATGGCACTCCACTCGCTGTCCAAAACAAACAAAGACTCACATTGAACCACTGCAGCTGACCGCAGCTACACAATCACAGCCCAAAAGATTTACCCCAAAAATGCTTCTCACGAAAACAGTTTAAAGAGCACGTTATAAAGCATGTCTGGCTCCTCCAAAATGAGTGTACTTAATTGTGATTGAACTGTGTACTGATTGTACTGTGAGAAAAAGTCTTGAGCAACTGGTCTATTCATCACACACAATGACTGTATAGTTTCAGAAGACATGAAATATAATGCACAGGTCGTATATATACTGTTGCTATATGCTGACCACATTTATATGCACATAAAAATTCTGATTAATTACAGAATAGTGTTAAATTAAGGGGGATTAAGCATGCCATATTTACAAATGTAGCTTTTTTTTTTTTTTTTTTTTAAGTAATCTCTCATACTCCCCAAGGTTGCATTTATCTGAATAAAAGTATAGTAAAAACAGTAATACTGTAAAACATTACTACAATATAAAAGTTTACAATGTAAAAGTCTGCAGTGCGACATGATCCATCAGAAATCACTCTAATTAGCTGATTTGGAGCTAAAGAAACATTACTTCTTATTAACAGTCTTTGTTCAGGAATAACGTCTTAACCAAAACATAATCAGACAATGATATGCATATAAACATGGTCATTATATGGAGAAGAGGAGCCTGGACATACTGCAAAACATCTGTTTTTGTGTTCCACAGAAAAAAATAAGCCATATCAGTTTTGACATGACATAAGTAAATTATTCATATATGAGTGAACTATTCCTTCAAAGAAACATTACCTAAAGACTCTTCCATAATTTCCATGCACTTTGTAGACTCCATACAGGCGATCAGCTGCTCTCTAAAAGAAATGAGTAAATGATTAGATATATGATTTAAAAAATAAATAAATAAAACACCAGCCAATTTTTATTAGATTCACTCTTTGATTCTAATGCAACCAGATATATACACAATCAGAAGAATTTTGAAGTAATAAAAGTTAGTTTAGAAAAATAACTAAACAAGTTGCCTAAAATCGTATTGTTTTTCAAAGGGTGCTTCCTCAAAAGTATTAAAATGAAATCATCAGTTTCGCTTGGCTTACAATTTTTATCACTAATAACACCTAATATATACAGCACTTAAATTAGGCATTTGTTGGAGTGAAAGAAATTGAGCTGCATATTCAACTGTCTTGACGTTGTTTACACTCACCGCCCGAACTCTCAGCAGCTGCGAAATAACAGACTGCAGCTCATCACCGTAGTGTTTCATTTCTGCAAATCGCCTGTGAAACACACACACACACACACACGGGTCAAGGTTAGTTTCAGTGTTAACAAACAGCACAGCCATATCTTAATGCATTTCATGACACCGCGTAACACGGTTTGTAAAAATGACTTACTTGTCTGGATTCTTCACTCTGAATGTTGCATTTAAAGCCTTTAATCTTGAATCGGCCTGTAAGAATGACAAAGGCCAAATGTTGACAGACAGATTCATGTTTGGGTTTTGTTTTTTCAGATGGTGTAAAACTAAATTACAGGCACTCCTTACAACAATCTTTTCAAACGACTGAGATCAGATAAACACTGCAATATGGCAATAATATACAGTACACTAAAACACTGCGGCTCTTTCGGGTTTGATCCACAACGATCCAACAGACTTCCTGTGCCTGTTTACTTAAACTACAGTGTACTGATAACAGATTCTTCACCGCAGTAGCAATTCGGTTACCTCACACAATTTTTATTTGAAATCAACACATATTTAGTCAGCCTCATATCAACATATGAATATTGACCTATGGTGAGAAGCAATATATAAATAACAGTGTTGTGGGTAGAAAAGAGAGAAAGAACCCAATGAACTGGAAAGTGCTGATATACCTTCGCCTGAAATCCCGTCTCAAACACGGTTTCCTTCCAACCATTTTCCTGTGGGACAGAGAAAGGATGCAATTTCTGACACTGACAAAGGGCATTATCAGCATGAAATGCCAGTTAAAACATATCTTTCTTCTTTTCAAATGGCAAAAGTGACATTAGGTCTGTCAGTTTAACAAATTAATTTAGTTCAAGTATTTAAATTCACAAAAATTAATGAATTGCTGGGCTGTAGGATATTGATAAGCTTACACTAGCAACTTCAAAAGTTTGGGATCAGTAAGATTTTTTATTATTCAGCATTAAACTGTAAATGTATTACAGTTTCCACAAAAAATATTAAGCAGCACAACTGTTTTCAACACACAAAAATAAAAGTAAGAAATGTTTCTTGAGCACCAAATCAGCACAGCATATTAGAATAATTTCTGAAGGATCATGTGATACTGAAGACTGGAGTAATGATGCTGAAAATTCAGCTTTGCCATCACAGGAATAAATTACATTATAAAGTATATTCAAATAGAAAACTTGTAGTATTATTTGCTAATACTAATGTTTTCACAATTTTTGCTCAAATTAAAAAAAAAAAACTTTCAAAAACATTTACAAAAAACATTTTTTCAACAAAACCTTTTCATTGTTATTGTATATGCAATTATTTATTTAATTCATTTCTATTTCTACTAGACTGTCAACTGATTTTAATTTTTTTAATTGACAGCATAGTAGAAATATAAATTAATTTACTTAGTTAAAGTTCATTATAAATTAAAAATGTTCAAAATCTTCATATCAAGAGATTTGAACACAAGGAAAGGTCAGTAAGTAAAATGCAAATAGAACGTCTATTTCAAAGTGTGAGTGGCATGCCACTGGTTTGATGCACCCTTTGCTTTGTTCAGACAGCTTTAGAGAGAACTCTCTACCTCAGTGAGGAACGAATAGAAGATCTTGTCAGTGGACAGGTCTGGGTGTGAGGCCACTCGGAGCAGGAAGTTCTCTAGTCCCACCCTACGCCTCTCCACAAAGTCAGGGTCCATGTTGTCTGCTGACAGCTTGTGCCAAACAAATTCAGCCTGTTGCAAAAAGCATGAAGTTACAGTGCCTGAATGCAAATCACATTTACAAGCAGCAGTAACCAAGGCATCTTGTTTGCATACCCGTTTTTCAGGCAATGGCGGAACCACCAAAAATGGATAGGTGACTAACAAATAGTTTCTAAGTTGCTCAAACTCGCTGTAACGCCTCCACAATGAATCTGGGACAGGATTGGTCCCTTCTGATGCAGCATCCACTGGCCTAAAAACAAAGAACAAATTAACATACTGTCAGAAGTGGAATGAAACACTTAGAAATGAAGATGTTTAAATAGCATTTCAATAAAATGTTAGAGTTAGGTTTGCTATAAACTTTGATACATCTCTTAAAGAGCAGGTCATATTGTATTTTAAAGGGTCCTAATATTGTGTTGGAGTCCCCTACAACAGGTTTAAATGCATATAAGGTCAGAAAACATTGTAATTTTCTCAGAATATACACTTAATATTAGTAATTTGCCAATGATTTCGAAACGATTCATTCCAAGCAAACCCCTCTCTTCCATAAGCCTACTCTGCTCTGATTGGTCAGCTGGCCAAGCCTGTTGTGATTGGCACAGAGAGGAGTCCTTGAGCAAGTTAGCGAGAGCTACCATTGACAAAGCACATTTGCATAAAATAATAATATAGTGCTCCAATCCGTTCTTATAATAATGACATAAAATACAAAAACCCTTATGCAAGCGAATCGTGCCCACAGCTAAAGTTTAGCTGCTAAACTGTGAACACTTAAAACAATAATGGTGGATACGTTAGCCAAGTGCAAACGTGACTAACTGATGAAACAATACAGTTTGTAAACCAAAATATGTCTACTGTAATGTTTGATGAACAACAGACAAAAGACGCTCTGTCTTAACTTTTAATCAGAACGCAGAACAGCTGTATCACAGGCGCACCAGCCTTAACCCTATAACTGTCTGTGCAGAAAAATAAACAGCAATTTCACAATGATTATAAGGTTTGTGTGCTACACTACATTCTTTATTATTAAACAAAGTAATTAGAACAACATCAGTCTACATTAATTGACATATTCTTAGGAAATAGTGGGTTCACAGCGAATTATCAGAACTACTTCAGTAAGACAATAATATCGTATACCGGTAACAGACAAAAGATTCGAAAATATGACGACTCGTTAAGGCGATTCAGAATCGACTCTCTCTTTTGAGAGACAATATCTTTATTTATCATGCACGTTTTTGATGAACAACTTTGCAGATTGTTTTCATTTAAGGATATCTACGTTATAAACTGCAAAAGAGATATTTTTCAAATACCCATATGACCTGCTCTTTAAAAAAAAATAACACTTCTGTTATGAAATGTGGGGCTGTTTTAAGCTAATTTTTTTAACTAATCTGAAATAAACAAAGCAGAGATCTACGAGGTTTCAAGTTGTGGTTCTGGTTTATGAAAGTAGTAATTTTAAGGGCCTTTTCAAACACATGCCAAAGGTTTAACAACAGCGTTGTGTAATCTTGCTGAATTCCCAGTGCATAAAGTCATGAATGCTGCTAATTTAGGAGCAGAACTCCACTAAATCACACTGCAATGAAGGAGCATGTATATGAACTGCATTAATTAAACATCACTCCAGGGTTAGAACGGGGGGAGGGGGGATCGGTAGAAATTTCCCCCCGGGAGAAATCATGTGATCGTGTCAGGCCGCCCCTCTGATCAGGGCCCTTGGAATCGTCCTTCCCCCATTACGGCGCCCCTGCTTACAGTGCAATAATCAGTCATCCCACAACTTTTTGACCGATGAATTTCAATGACTTTTCCAGGTGTTTCTTTTTAGTGGTCGACAGATAAAATGTAAAATACAAAAATAATAAATAATACGCCTTAAGATTAATTTTTTTGCACCAAGACTGTTATTTAGAATGATACAGAAGATTTTTGTTTAAAAAAAAATGAAGAAAAAAAATGTATCACGGTTTTCGACACTGATAACAATAAGCACCAAATCAGCAATGATTTCTGGAAGGATCATGTGACACTGGAGTAACAGCTGCTGAAAATCACAGAAATAAATTACTTTTTAAAACAGAAAACAGTTATTTTAAATTGTAATTATATTTCACAGTATTACCATTTTATTTTGTGTTTTTCATCAAATAGATGCAGCCTTGGCGAGCATAAAAGACTTCTTTCAAAACAGGCTATTCAGTAAATGCATTTAATTATTATTCAATTATTAATCATTTTTAACAGATTTTTTTAATGGCATAAATATTTACAAACCATGAGTAATCCAAAGTAATCCATGACTTTTCCAAGCCTGGAAATTACACTTTTTAAATTCAAATTGAAAATTGTTGGAGCCCTCAATTATTCAGATGGAAAAATGCAAAAAGAATTCAGAGATACCGTGAAAATATACATTGGGGGAGGGAAAAGAAAAACGGGAGACTTTGAAATAAGAGCGTAACTTCCCGAGGGCTCCAGGGAAGAAATGGGAGAATATAATGTGCTCCACGCTAATAATCCATGATGAAATCATAGCACAAGGAAGGTAAGGATTGGCTGGCAGGCATTCTCCAGACTGTACAACTTTCCCCAAGATCAGTGGCACTAAACTGCTCTCTAAAGCCCACTGTTTGTGTGTGCAGTATGCCTTCCACATGGTCCTTACAAAAACACATCCTTCCTTTTATGGGAAGGAGCAACAATATAGCAGTGTTTAGTTATCTCCATGATTCAACATAGGCAAGAATTGTTATGCTAACACAAGTATCACTATTACTACTGTTTATATACTGTTAAGGTTAGGGGCTTGAACAAACCCTTAACCCTGAGCATGTAACCCATCACGTAACAGACATGAATGATGCCTCAAATCATACAGCCTTCTGAACAGAGTTACTGTAGGCTATTACTTTCCCAAGCAATCAAACTTGTGATTTTCCTTGCGGGACAATATATCAGGCGAATAATCCTGAAGAAGGGACTTGAGCCATAAAGATAAAAAACATTAATAAAAATTGTAGCTCAAACTGTAGGGCATAGCGCTAGCAACACCAAGATCATGGGTTCAATCCCCAGGAAATGCACTGGTTACATTTTTTAATTTACATATTCAATGCAATGCGAGTTGTTTTCGATAAAACGTCTGAAAATGCATAGATGTTAATGTAAAAACTAAAGATAACTTTTTGCATGCACAAGCACCATTATCATTTACTTAAGAATTTTTTTTTAATCTAGTTCTGGATGTTTTCTAGTTACAGGACGGTACCAAAAACACGTTTGAAAATGTCTTGGTTACAGAAAGTGATTTTATAAGTTCGACCACTAAGTACTGTTTTTGAATCATGTGATAATATGTTACTGCACTCTGGCCAGTGTGCGTGTTTGGCGCTGCTGGAAACACAGACAAAGCACATCTGCCTGAAGTGCTGACTCATCATCCTTTCCAGAACGACACGTCCCTCTTTCCAACTCAAATCTTGGTGAGAGCAAAAGGTGAAAGTGACACTTCTGTTGCATGTCACTTCCTGTCCAATGGGACACTTCTGTTTTGTTTTATTTGATGTAGAAAGAACGTTAAAGTGACAGATCCAGGCACAGGAAGAAAAGGTCTAGTGTAAACATTTAAGTATGAAGTGGACTTAAAGAGAGGAAATCCGATGGTCTCTACCAGTCTGCTGTAGCTTCCACGGTTTCTGAGCTGGGCTAGTTAAGCTGTGAATCTTTGATGTTTTGAGTTAGTACAGTGTGAGCATAGTTCAGTCAGAAAGTCAATGTGTAAACCTGCTTTATCTAAAGTAGGTTATCACATTCACAAAGAAAAGGCACATTATAACTAGGGCTGGACAATAATTCAATATCAATATGTATCGCGATATCATTTTTTTCAATAACGGTGATATGATTTTTAAACACATTTCCGATATTTCGATATACATTACCAGTGTTTCCCATACATTGATTTATTTTTGGCGTTTGAATAAACATGAGCACTGCACGTTTCAAAATCAAAACGCGTCGTGGGTGTTTTATATGAATGTATCTCTGAAGGGAACAGACTGTCTTCAGAATAGTTTAGATGGCATTTTTATCTGATAAAGTAGCGTTCATGTTACAGCCATTACTGGAGAAACCGCTAGTTCCACCGCTCACAGCGCCTCCTGCTGGCAGACAAGCAGTTTGCATTTTCAATAATAAACCCATTTCCAGCAACATGCTTTTGTTGTTGCTCTATTTTTTTGTTTTCTGAAGCAACTCGGAGCATGTTTCATACTCGTTATCCTGGTTAATGCACGTTTCAATCTATAAGAATAATCAGCCTACACTACCAATCAAAGGTTTTTGAACCGCAAGATTTTTTATGTTTCTTAACATGTTTTATGTTTCTTGCACCAAAAGCAGTAACATTTTGAAATATTTTTACTATTTAAACTGAAAAATATATACTCGGCTGTTTAATCAAAATAATAAATGTTTTTTGAGCAGCAAATCAGAATATTAGAATGATTTCTGAAGGATCATGTGACTGGAGTAATGATGCTAAAGCTCTGCTTTGAAATCACAGGAATAAATTATATTTTCAAATAGAAAACATATAATATAGTAATAAATATAGTAAAAATATTTCAAAATGTTACTGTTTTTGCTGTATTTTGGATCGAATAAATGCAGGCTTGGTGAGCAGAAGAGAACTCTTTAAACATGAAAAATCTTACTGTTCAAAAACTTTTTGACTGGTATGTTAGCCTATAGTTTGAAGTAAAAAAATATTAATATTAATAAGGAGAGTCTGAGATTTATTTGACAGTGATTTCACATTTCTTATTTGTATGAAGGCTAAATACCAATAAAAGGTGAACAATTATTTATTTGCGCCATTTTTTTCCTAAAATATTATATCGTTTTATAGGAGTAGGTTTCATAGAGTTGGCAAATTAATTTTTCATAAGTTTGTAGATACAGACATCTGTTGTGGACGTTCTTGGCCATTTTTATGAGGCTTTTTTAATAGTGTTCATATCGATATCGGAATTATATCGTATCGACTGAAATTAAGAAATATATCGTGATATAAATGTTGGCCATATCGTCCAGCCCTAATTATAACCAAAACTTATCTTATGCAATGGCTAACAAAAGATTAGTTTTAGGAGATCCATACTTCCAGCTGTAAACAGACTGTATCCAAACCCCTGACCTTCATTATTATCTCACAAAAGCAACAGCTATAATACTTGTGACAAGGTAGGGTTTACAGGGCTACTAGACTTCTTTAAATAACAAGTGTTTAGTTAATGCTTGTGTCTCGTATTGGCTCAACCACAGTATAAATGTAATTTATGTCAATAGAAACTCCATATGCATAGAATAATTCATCAGTTGTTGATTGGATGGAGGCAGATCTTAATGCGAACTTGTAGTCGATTGTAAAAAGGGGCCAAGTTTGTATGGACAAAATGACAGGAAAAGTCCAGCATACGTTAACAGAAAGAAGAAAAAAAATGATGTAAAAATATCATAACATATGCACGGATGACTTGTTTACGAT
The DNA here is from genome assembly GCF_001515645.1 of Sinocyclocheilus grahami. Classification (NCBI taxonomy): domain Eukaryota; kingdom Metazoa; phylum Chordata; class Actinopteri; order Cypriniformes; family Cyprinidae; genus Sinocyclocheilus; species Sinocyclocheilus grahami. Next base: position 532,538 of record NW_015505728.1, on the reverse strand, counting down.
AAAATCTATGACATGCATTTGGAAAATACACCGACAAAAAAAAGTGTAGGATTTACTTTGAAACAATTTTCAATCAGAAATTGCCAGTAAATTTCACAAATAAATAATGGCAATTAACATATTTAATTAAAAGTTTTAAAGTAGAAAAACTGTAATAGCATTTACTTGTAAAAGGTATTCAAATAATCTTTCTTGAAAAATATTTTTACAGTGTATATAGGGAGAATTTCTATTTCATGTTTAACTTTTCCATGCAGAGGGAACTAAATAATCAATCAATTCAATCCAAAATTGATCTTTGGCACAATCAAAACTATTACTATACTTGTTCATCCCGACACAGCAACACTGGCACAACCATTGTGTGATTTTGGGCTGGGATCAGGGCCGGACTGGGATGCAATTTCAGGCTGGGAAATCTCACACCTATCCAGGCCAAGCATAAAAAAGGGCCAAAATTGTACCTTTTGAGGTACAACAGCTTGAAACCTAGCAGTACACCATACATATTAGTACCTTAAGAGTAGTAAGTCGTACCCATAAGGTACTAACATGTAGGCCTACCTATTAGGGGTAAAAAAGGAACAAATATGTCCTTTTAAGGGTCCTGTTCCAGTGACAAGCTGTTGTACACCAAAAGGTGTAATTTTGGCCCCTTATTTCCTGTATATAGCCTATACATCCACAACAATTTTTGAAACCAGACAACCCTATTATTTGTATGGCCATCACATAAAAAAGGTCTAAATCCTTAGTCTAGGGCCGTGGAAAATAATTAAAGGTTCTCTCTTGCACTGCACCTTCACTTCCCTTTCCCTTCACTTCACTCTTTAAAATAACTGCTTTCGATTGGAATATATATATATAT
>NW_015505728.1:457521-531523 GCF_001515645.1 Sinocyclocheilus grahami | reverse complement strand
TGAAGGATCATGTGACACTGAAGACTGGAGTAATGAAAATTCAGCTTTGAAATCACAGGAACAAATTACGTTTTAATAAAAAAAAATCACAATATTACTGTTTTTGCTGTATTTTGGATCAAATAAATGAAGGCTTGGTGAGCAGAAGAGACTTCTTTTAAAAAACATTAAAAATCTTACTGTTCAAAACCTTTTGACTGGTAGTGTATTAGAACACAATTTCTAAAGTGCCTAAATGTCAAAATTAGTACAATATATTTGTTGAAAAAGTCTAATACACTATTGAATTATTAGGCTGCGAGCCTGTTACTCATATTATTTTTGTGTTGCTGTCTGCTCTAGCTCCCTCCCTGTACAATAAATCCATGTGAATATCTGTCTCTGCTAAACTTTATGTAACTTTACAATCGATATTGATGTCCTTTAGCACAGTATTCTGAATGATGATAATAATGGTGTGCTACTGATAGCCTAACAGATACTAGCAGTTTAATACACAACTACGCTAATAAAACAAGGTCAGTGATGTCGCTACATTTCACTGCTTCTTCTGGCTGCTTCCTCTCATCCGCCAGGCCACCGGGAATTCTCCCGGTGCTCCCGATGGCCAGTCCGGGCCTGGATGGGATCATGGGACTATTTGAAAACATTCATTACATTGGTAATTCTGGTGAAATTACACATTTCACCTTTAATGATGAGCTGTAGCACTGTGAATGTGAAGTCAAGTGTCTTACCTCGTCTCTATAAGATACACTGTATAAGTCTCCTGCATGTTGACGGCATTCTTCCCGGTCCTCTTCTCTGCTTCAGCCACACTGATCTCCATCTTCTTCAAAAGACTTGTCCCTTTTTCAACCATCTGTAAATTTTGGTCCACAGAATCACAATATTCAATACACTACAGTATCCTTTTGATCCTTTCAAATGCAAAAGACAAAAAAAATGGTTCAGGGCTCTTCTAAATATTGAGGTTTGGATTTAGATATGAAAAAAGGTGAGGATGCACTTGTAGATATTTGTACAAGCACCCTCACATTTTTTGGGAGATAATGATGTATGTGCCTTGAAGATCTTATGAAAAAGTGTTGACGAGAACAGTTTTCTCTACTGTGTTGGCATATCTCTTGCTGAAACAGGAAGTTTGGACTAAAAAATAAATAATAGACAATAGATAGCCAAGAGTCTTTAATTTACATCTCTGACCTGAATCATGACCGGCTACTTTTTATTGTTAGCCAGAGGCAGGTGCTATAAAACGAAGGCTATTCAAAAGTTTGGGTGAAATCTCCTGCTTCTATTTTCTCACAATATTAAATGTTTTCCATGCCAATAGTATTGCTTAGTATGACTAAACTACGGTGGCCGAGAGAGCTCAACGCGCTGCAAATGCTCACAACACAACCAAATAAAGAAACGCGCTGCAAAAACAGAAACACACTACAAATACTCACAACACAAACAAAAAAAGAAACGCGCTGCAAAACCAGAAACGCGCTGCAAATGCTCACAACACAACCAAATAAAGAAACGGGCTGCAAAAAAAGAAAAACACTGCAAATGCTCACAACACAACCAAAAAAAGAAACGCGCTGCAAATACTCACAACACAACCAAAAAAAGAAACGCGCTGCAAATACTCACAACACAACCAAAAAAAGAAACGCGCTGCAAATACTCACAACACAACCAAAAAAAGAAACGCGCTGCAAATACTCACAACACAACCAAAAAAAGAAACGCGCTGCAAATACTCACAACACAACCAAAAAAAGAAACGCGCTGCAAATACTCACAACACAAACAAAAAAAGAAACGCGCTGCAAAACCAGAAACGCGCTGCAAATGCTCACAACACAACCAAATAAAGAAACGCGTTGCAAATACTCACAACACAAACAAAAAAAGAAACGCGCTGCAAATACTCACAACACAACCAAAAAAAGAAACGCGCTGCAAATACTCACAACACAACCAAAAAAAGAAACGCGCTGCAAAAACAGAAACGTACTGCAAATGCTCACAACACAAACAAAAAAAGAAACGCGCTGCAAAAACAGAAACACGCTGCAAATGCTCACAACACAAACAAAAACGCGCTGCAAATACTCACAACCAAATAAAGAAACGCGCTTGAAATAGGCACAGACCACATCGAAAATATTTAAGGGAACCGCAATCTGCAAGCTGACGAAATACAGAATTACTGTAACTATGAAAGCATATAAGCTGGCTAACTTACTTTACAACTTCCCTTACAAAAATTAACCTGGTTTTACTATTAAAATTAATTAATTCATATATTTATTATGTAAAAAATAAATAAAAACAAAAAATGGTTACTATAGTTAAACCATGGTAACCACAAATTGGATTTACTACACTAACCATAGTTTAACCATGGTTTTTGTACAACTGCGGTTATACAAATGGTAATCAATAAAAACAAACATGGTTAATTTTCGTTTTGATGGGGTAATTTTGGCATTGTTGGGGTCCTCCCGTTGTGGTCTGTACTTGCGTTTCTGTATTTGGTTGTGTTGTGAGTATTTGCAGCTCGTTTCTTTATTTGTGTTGTGAGCATTTGCAGCATGTTTTTGTATTTGATTGTGTTGCGAGTATTTGCAGCACATGTGCTGTCAATCTGAAGAAGATGTTTTCTTAATTTGCTAGTGCTTTTTCTATTTGCATGTGTTTTCCGAAGTTGCAGTGCCTTGAGCTCTCTCGGCCACCGTACTAAACAACATCAGATACATACGTAATTTGACAAACAAATATTTATTCAAATCTAGACAATGAATTAATGAATAAATGGAGACTAGAAGATTCTGATTTTCAGCATTTTGACAGGTGTGGTTTTAAGTTTAGTGTGCAATAATGTCATAATACTGATAAAAGAAAACCAAATTAAATTGTACATTTGTGTTAGTAATGTTGTTGTGATCATTTCTGATCCCTTTCTCAGTGAAAATGTCGCTATATTAAAGGGTGGTTGATTGCAATTTCACTGTTTTAACATTAGTTAGTGTATAAAGTTGCTGTTTGAGCATAAACAATATCTGCAAAGTTACCAAGCTGAAAGTTCAATGCAAATGGAGATATCGTTTTTTTTAATTCTGGCGGTTTAATGCCTACAAAAACGACTGGTAGAGAGTAGAGACTACAAAGTGTTACTTCCCGGGTTCGTGACATCACAAACCCAGATAAACCCCGCCCTCGGGAATAGGCAGCAAAGGGGGCGAGGCCATGCGCTGCTTTAGAGAAGAGGAAGAAAAAACTAGGGGTGCACATAAAAATCTATTCATATATGAATCGCGATTCTGTCTTCTAATGATTCTAATGGATTCACAAGTTTCAAAATCAATGTTCTAAAGCAGCGGTTCTTAATACTGTTCCTCGCGTCCCCCTGCTCTGCATCTCTCTCTCTCTCTCTCATTCAGCTCAGCTCCAACAATGAACTGTTCCAATTATACACTTATTTTCAAATAGCTATGAGAAGCGTTAAACTTGGACGTGCATTAGAGGTGGTTTAGCCAATCACAACACACTGGGCTAGCTAACCAATCAGAGCCCATCACCTATTTCTGAGGGCGGGGCTTCATAAAAACAGGAAAAGATCAGCCCTTTTCTCAGAGAAGGGACAGAGCAGTGTGGAATAAAGGTAAATTATGTGAAAAATAAAGATTTTTTTTAAACCGAAGCATTAACACATGTTAGACTGCACCCCATAAACACAATCAAGCCTAGAAAAACAACAGTGAACCACCCCTTTAAAGAACTAGCTAATAGCAGATATTGGACATATTTATTTTGTCCCATGTCTCTTAACCATCAGCACATAAAGAAATGCAACAAAGTATGGAGCAGTAAACAAGATCCATTTGTTGATATATCGAAAATCTACAGACTAGCATTTGACACAAGGATGCGAACTGACAGTGTATGAGATACTGGGTGTTTACAAACTAACGTTACGTGGCAAAGGCTCTTCATTGCCAGGATGATGTAAAGCAACTTTCTACTTATATAGCATTATATGAGCATTTTTTTATTCCTCACTCTTTTAACTCATAAACACTGTAATAAAAACAACAACATGTATGTAGTTTATGTAATGTCTTCGCAAAACCTGCTGATATTTAGCAATATTGACATGTGGCCATTCATGAGCCAAAGCAAAACACTGATCTCGCGCTCGCGACATTATCGGCCACGCCGCACAAAAACATTCAGTTATGGACTTTACCGTGTTCTTTAAGTTGTTTTCCGACTCTGAAGGAGTCAGATCTGTGTTTCCAATCACCGCTATATACTCGCTTCCTGAATCCGCCATGGTTTAGCAGTCTCGCGCTTGCGCGTTGCCCACTTTCACGGTTTCACTGGGAGTCTGTGTGCACGCTCGCGTGCGTGATAGCCTACAGTGAAACATAAAATGGCATAAATGTTTATTCAAATTCATTCTAGCTTGAGATTGATTGAAATGATTGAGATCAATTTAAAGTCTGAATAAAACAATCATAGGTTTGGCTTATGAATGGACGTGCAGCAGATTATAAATTAGGTCTAGGCTACTTTTATTAGAATGATTTCTGCTGATTATATCCCAACTTTACCTGAGCAAACAGTTCAAGCATTTCCTAACTGTGTTTAAAAGTCTCAATATCACACTGAAACTATATTTGAATTTAGAGGAGTTGTAGCGTCACTGCAAAAGTGCTGAATCTATCAATTTTTCATATTTTTTTCCTTTGTTTAAATTAGGCCTGTTTCTATTATTATTATTATTATAAGAGAGAAAGAAAAGAAAGAAAGATTTGTACTTTTCACTACAAGCTGGACTGTAGTTCATTGTTCCTTCTGTATACATTGTGAATCGTGCATTGATAAATGCGAGTTCCTGGGCGGATCCGCTCTCTCTCACATCTGGATTAAAAACATCTGGATCCGCCTACACGGAACTCATCACACACACACACACATATACAGTCCTGAACTTTCTTACAGATGAGCTTATCTGTGTCTGACACGAGCAGATAAAGAAAATAACAGCGTCGCTTCAACAGTTTGGGATCTTTGGATTGTGAGCTATTATGGGCCGCGGAGGCTGCAGATTGTGGGTTCCAACATCTGTTCTTCTGAGTTTCTGTCGTAAGTAGATCTTCTCTTCCCTCGATGCTTTCATTGTCTGGAGGCTCCACGCATCAGAGCTTTGTCTTGGAGTTTGTGTATATCTAATATATTTAAACACGACAGAATCCGATTTTCCTCCACTCTAAACAGATATGGATTACCATGAACTGGGTTCAACCTCTTGGTTAAAATAAGATGCTTATGTTGACAATCAAAATGACTTCCATGGCATCGCATGAAAAACAGTTCTTTTGGTTCTCTGAGATACTGCAAATGCAGTAAATCACCTTATAGTCAGGTTCAAGTGTGTTTGGTTTACTTGAATAAATACCGTTTTACAGTTTGATTGAATAGTATGAGTTGAAGCATCGTCCACAAATAGGCTAGTGGTTTTATGGCAAAACTTTTTTGGCACTGAGAAGAGAATATCTAATATATTTAAACACGACAGAATCCGATTTTCCTCCACTCTAAACAGATATGGATTACCATGAACTGGGTTCAACCTCTTGGTTAAAATAAGATGCTTATGTTGACAATCAAAATGACTTCCATGGCATCGCATGAAAAACAGTTCTTTTGGTTTTCTGAGATACTGCAAATGCAGTAAATCACCTTATAGTCAGGTTCAAGTGTGTTTGGTTTACTTGAATAAATACCGTTTTACAGTTTGATTGAATAGTATGAGTTGAAGCATCGTCCACAAATAGGCTAGTGGTTTTATGCACATTTGTTTTTATAAGGTTTCAATGATGCATTGGTAACATAATAAATAAAATAATAAATTTTTATTATTTTTAAGCAGGAAAATAATTTTATATTCTACAGTCTTAAAAATAAAGTCTATTTACTGCCATCTGGTTCCAGGAAAGAACATTTGAAATCCAAGGAAACTTTCCATTCTAAAAAGGGTTCTTTCAGTGAAAAAATAAACATTCTTTAGAATTTTAACACACTAATAAAAAAATTAATATTTTAAGAACCGTTCACTGAAAGGTTCTTTGGGGAACCCAGAATGGTTCTTCAATGGCATAATTTAGAAAAAAAACCTTTTGGAACTTTTATTTTTATGTAGCATTCTGGAATAAATATTAATGGTCACTAATAACAAACCATTGACTATGACTTTTGCCTCACAAAACTCCCAATTTGCTGCTCATTAATAATTAGTAAGTTAGTTGTTAAGTTTAGGTATTGGGTATGGTCATGCTGAATATGTGCTTTAAAAATACTAATAAAAAGCCAATTTGTTAATAACAGGCATGCTAATAAGCAACTGTGAGAATTGGTCCCTATACTAAATGGTTACCATATTTATATTTAATATCAATACACTATTAGTCCTTGTTATGATCCCTACTGAAATGAAATATCAAATTATGACCATATTTTAAAAAGTTGGAATGTAATACCTGGAACGAGAAGTCCAAAATACATAGCAATATGTTCTTCTTCATTTTTCCTGTGTTGTTAAAAAAATGTCCATAAGAGTCACAGTACAGTATAAACAGCAGTTTGACATCAGTGAAAACCTTTGTATTTTCAGAACAGTACTTAAAAGTAAGATGGAAAAGTTTACTAAAATAGATCTGCATGTGTGACTATTTTGTGAAATTGTACACCAAAAACTAGTCTTGATTAAAAACAGAGTCTCAATGGGGATAAAAGATGCCACGCACTGTGACCACATGAAAACAACATGATGCTAGGAAAGTTCCAACAAGGAAACCAAATCTTAAGAATCCAAATGATCTTTGCACAGCAGGGGCCTCCTTAAACGGTTTGGGTGTATAGAGAGTAGCTCCACTTACAACAACAATTATGAAATATTACCATGTGGGTAGAGAGAAGAGAACCATCACCTCACAGTCTCGCTTATCATTTCCCATCGGTTGTCTGAAACGCCTCTAAGAAAAAGCTGGGATATATAGAGAGGCCACTAGTGTCAGTGTGTACGAATGTGACCACACAGAGACACTGTAGGCTACATAAAAATACAAAGACATCCATCTAAGATCCCTTGATGCATCTCTGCTTTGTCGTCATGATTGCCCACAATGGCAATATTGTATTGACTTAAACAGAGGGTGCGATGCTGACAGGGCCTAACCCAACTCCAGTGACCTCTCAGTGGACACAGAAACTCCTTTTCTCCTTTGTTTGCCTTGAGTCCAATAAGTTGTTCTTAGTGGGCATGGGGTTGCATGGTACCCGTGGAGGAGAAGCATCTTGTTTTCAATGATAATAAATGGTTGATTTTTATTATTTGCCATGAGCAAATATTTTTATATTTATTATTATTATTATATTTTTATTTTTTTTGTATAGACCTATGATATATATATAAGTTGTTATATATATATATATACATATATATACAGGTGCATATCAATAAATTAGAATGTCGTGGAAAAGTTCATTTATTTCAGTAATTCAACTCAAATTGTGAAACTCGTGTATTAAATAAATTCAATGCACACAGACTGAAGTAGTTTAAGTCTTTGGTTCTTTTAATTGTGATGATTTTGGCTCGCATTTAACAAAAACCCAGTATACAGTATACAGTGCTGCTTGAAAGTTTGTGAACCCTTTAGAATTTTCTATATTTCTGCATAAATATGACTCAAAATTTCGCACAAGTCCTGAAAGTAGACAAATGAGACAAAATATTTTCTTTGCCATTTATTTATATATATATATATTACTATTTAGTGTTTTAATAACAACCCTGAAGGTGGTACCAGCAAACATTCCAAATTATACATCATCATACTTATGTATTACAAATAGGGAAAAAGAGGGGAATCTTGCTTGAGTGCAAACCAAATAATTGCAGGCCAGCATCTCTTGTAAGCACGCAGCCATTGGTTTTCCCATAAGCACTGAGGAGTTGTTCTTCAAACTTGGCCAGTATGAGTGCTTCTGGCTTCAATTTATTTCTGGAGTGGTTGCTGCAGAGTTTAATTACTTTAAAGTTTATAGAACGGGGGCTTTTGTGCTTAGCCTGAAGTTTTTTTGGGGTTTTTTTCCATCGGTTTTTCTCTTTTTCTCTGTTGTCTCTTTCTCCCTTCATGCATGTCCCTTGCTCCTTCATGCAAGAGCTCTCCCTCCCTTTCTCTCTCTCTTGTATATTTTGATGGTTGGCATCAGCGGACATCTGGAAGTCTGTGTCAAATATCTCTGCTTTTTCCTTTTATATTGTTTACTGTAAGGTCGCTGCACTCCTTCAGCGAAACAGCTCCCACCCCTCATCTGCTTTTAATAAACAATTAATATTGTCATGATGTGGTAGTATCAGGACAGAGGAGACAGTGTGCGTGGGAAGGAATTCAGGCTTATCCCACTTAACCACAGGAACTCCTGACACTCTCATGAATACACATGCTTTCAGTGATGTGTGCACCAAACCAAATACACCCCAGCACACAAATACACACACCAGGCCATATACTACATTCATCCAAATCCAATTAGAGATTTATGAACTCCAGATGGGTCACATAGCTCAAAGATTTGCTCTTAAATACTGTCTTGATTGCAGCTGTCATTACAGCTTTCCTTCTTATGACTTTGCATTGCAATCAGTTTCATCATCAGAACATTTTGACTGCTTTTACTGCACTCCTTAGTTTTTTGTGCTTTTAGGCAATATATTTCCCAAGGCTATCATAGGCACTTTGATTTTTACATATTTCTGTTGAGTTTAGGAGTTCAGGTCTAATTTATTATTATTATTATTATTATTATTATTTATGGTTATGCATCTTTGTTTCATTTGCTATGTATTTTTCATTAACTTTATTAATTATTATATAAAGTTTATTCAATGAGAAACTACAATGAATAATATTTATATTATTAAAAACATTATGCATATCAAAAGATAATTTTTAAAAGTCATCAACTGAATGTAAAACACACACACACACACTTAAACATATTCTGTACATATTTACAATGTTATATATCAACATTTATCAGCTACCTACAGTCTTCAATTACAGCTGTAATTAAAATTGACTAAATGCCGCCTAGTATTTTTATACTGTGTAAACTATGAAGTCTCATTTGCTGTCCTTATTGCAGTGTTGCAGGCGCAGAGTTTCACCCTCATAAAGACTAACCTCTGTAAGTGGTGTGACCACTCGAGTCCTGTATGTGAAGACAACGTCTGCATGAGCAACTGCAGTCTGACCTCTTACTGTACTCTGGCTGAAGAAGTGTGTGTAGCGATATGGTAAGTCCATGGCTAAATTTGAACTATGCATATGTGATGTGCATTAAAAATTGCTTTTGATAGTATAAACCCTGTTGTCTGTTTGAATACACAAGTATTCCCTGTTCCAAATGGCTTAAAATCTCAGAACTTCTGATAACTTAATTAAGTATTTTTAGAGACAGCATAAATGCCTATATAACTACTATATACAGTATTAAAAAACAATAAACAAAAGATGTGGTAACAACATAAGTCATTTATGTACAGTATTCATTTATATATAGTACTGCACTGACAAACATACAGTATAATGTGCATATTTTAACTATATGTCATCATATGAACACTAACTGCACTGATTTAATTAGTTGTAAGTTAGTTAGTAGTTAATTCATTGTAAGCTGCATGTGTTTGATTCACTAAAAAGAACTGGTCTATTAGAGTAATTTATTTTGTTCAGCAGTCAGACTTCACTGGTTGTGCTAGAGTTTTTCCCTTACGAAAATTAACCATGGTTTGATCATAGTAAAAATTTAGAAACTGTGTTTTTGTTTTGTTTTGTTTTTTTGGTGTATCGACTACCATTTGTATAACTACAGTTTTACTAAAAAATACCATGATTAAACTATAGTTAGTGTAGCTCAACCATTGTTAATTTGTGGTTATCATGGTTTAACTGCTGTAACCATGGTTTTTTGGTTTTATTTGTAGTAAAACCATGGTTACTTTTCATAAGGGCCGATTCATTAGAAAGAATCTCAGTCTGTATTTATTTGATTCACTAAAAAGAACCAGCTCATTAGAGTCATTAATTATGATTCCAATAAAAAGAATCAAATAAGAATCATTTGTTCTGTTATCAGACATCACTGTTTTGCACTAAGCAAATGAATATATAGTACAGGAAACTGTCAAGAATATTTCAGTATGGTGTTCATTAATGGAAGAATCCACATGTGAGTACCATTATCTGGATGAAATATGTTCTCCAAAGTTTGCCACTAAAATGCCAGTACATTTCAATACTGTCGCACTGAATAAGAACTTAGCTGCCTTACAGCACTTGGGATCTGTGGTGTAATATGGGTCGCTTTTTGAGAGATTTCCTTGTAAGCCAGTTCCATCCTGCTCAGTCTATGAACAGCTTCTCGGGGAAGCCAATCGAGGTGAACTTTGAGTGACTGCAGTAGAGGCAAGCTGTGAGTAAAAAGAGAGTCTCTTCTCTGAGAGGGGTCAAACAAAGACTCACCTAATGCTGGATAAACAGCAAACACATTTATAACCCTCAGGAAAGTTTAGACTCTGGCATAAAGAACAAAGTGCACCTCTGAGCAGGGATTCCCTGGTTGGATTTTATTCTAGATTTCATCAGGGGAACATAAAAATACGTTTTTCTTGAGCCTGTGTTTATCTTTCTGAAGAATCGGGTCACTTTTTTAACAGCTGATGGGTTTTTTTCTGTCATTTTTTTCTCGCAGGAAGAAGGACAATGTGAGTGTGAGTGTGCGGACACTGTGTTATAACCCTCAGGATATGCTGGAGAACATAATGCTGACAAACTACTCCTCCAAAGAGTGTTTGATGACACCTCAGCACTCTGAAGATGGCCTGCTCTTCATCTGCGGCTGTGTCGGAGATCTCGAGTGCAACGACAGACTCGTCTTCGAAAAAGGAGCCAATGGTGTGTTCAAATGATTACTTCAACACTGCTAAAAATTTCTGTTTTTCTGCCAAAACATTTTGCTTTGCAATACAAAACCATGGCTCTGTTCCAAAACCTAGTGAGCTTCCTAGTGTATGTAGGCAGTATTTTAAGGTATCAAAGGTGCATTATGATTATGCTGCCTTGTAAAATACTTTCATTTGGCCAAAAATCCTTTAGTACAGGGAAGTATCAATCAAAATAAGATGAATAATAAGCATAAAAAATAAACAAAACATTTATATAATTATAACCTTATGAATGTAGGGGTGTAACGGTACACACACATGACGGTTCAGTATGTAACTCAGTTTTGAGTTTGGTTTGGTATGGTTTCAGTATAGTAGGGGGAAAAAAAAACTTTAAATAAATTCAATTATAATTAAAATGTTCCTAGGGATAAAAATCTACCTCAGCTTATATATGAAGAGTTCATTTGCAAAAACAGATAACTATTTTACTATGTTACTTTTTAACAAGTTTTAAAAAATCATGTTTTTTCATTGTGCATTCAAATTAATCTCAGTCATATTGCAGTTGGGTTGTTTTGATTAAAGGTTAAACAATAACTAAAAAATACAGCTAACTAGCACAATAAAAACATGATAACATAATAAAAACTAGATTTTTGACAATTTTTAGTTATCTAAATTTGCAAATAAACTCTTCATATATACTCTAAACTATAGTGAGCCTTTCTGCGGTTGAAACACTGATTGAGTGATTACTTGAGGCATGAGATGTTCGTTCATGTTTATTTCACATTCAAACTAGTAGTAAAGAGATCACGCTCACTCGAGCTCCACACTGCCGTTTGAATGGAAGAGTTTGTGATCTGTCACTTAGGGTGACCATACGTCCTCTATTCCCCGGACATGTCCTCTTTTTGGACCTGAAAAAATGCGTCCAGCCGGGATTTCTAAAAATTTCCAAAAATGTCTGGGATTTGGCTTTTGCTTTCTACAGTCGCCATTCATTGTGTGCGTTTTTGTATTAAAGCCCTGCGCGGGATTGTTTTCTTAATCCCCGTCCCGCTAAATTTCTGACCATTACTGCCTGCTCCCACAAACATTCTAATATTGCATATAATTTTCGTGCATCAGGGAGTATCAATATGCGGAATATTTAAATCACTTTGGATGCAGCTCGTGTTGGATGCAAGGTTGCCAAATACGCATTTTTTGCATGGAATTGAGTTGATTTTCTCCCGTGGGTTAAAGGTTGGAAATGTTGCATAAATTACATTTGACTGAAATGCTTGTATTGAAACATTTTGCATTCTACCTATGATAAAGCTGTGGTAGATGTTACGTTTTGTGAAGGATGGCCACTGGTAGGAAGCCTTTTAGCTGTATTTATGATCAATCTGCATAACGGTGTCTATAAAGTATTTTAGGTATAAAAATGACATATTTTGAGTTTTGATATTTGGAATATGGTCATTGCGCTACTTTGGGGGCTACTTTAACCCCCCTCAAACCCAACAACCCCCAACCAAAACCAAAAGACCCATACCGAAAATTTTCGGTACAAATATGTGTACCGTTACACCCCGATGAAGTAGCATTTGAGTTAGCATGCTCCCTTAGAGGGCAGCTGCCTTTATAGCAAGGTACTTCTCAGAGGTCTGGAACAGAGCCCACGTGTGCTAATATATTTAATCCCCTTTGTTTCCCAGGATTCTCAAAGCTGAAGTCTAAAGACGTCATTCCAGTAGTAGTCATAAGCCTGGTTCCACCCCTCCTGGTAGCTGTCATTGCTACCATGGCTTTTTACCTGTACCGCACACGTCAGCCTGGCAAGAAACCCAAAGACTGGGGGCCACGGCGCACCCACTACCAGTCTCTAGATCCAGCCGAGGGCCAAGTAAATGGTAGCAATTTCCGCGGCATGCTGCCATCCCTCAGCGATGACATCAATTCGGAAATCTCTTCGACTTGTGCCAATAACCTAAACCACAACACAGAGCAGCTGCCCATCCAGCTGGAGGCGCTGGTGGGTAAGGGGCGCTTTGCAGAGGTATGGCGGGCACGGCTCAGTCATAATGAGGGTGGGCAGTACGAAACGGTGGCTGTGAAGATCTTCCCGGCGGTGGAGTATTCCTCATGGTGTAACGAAAGAGCCATATTCTCTGACGCCAACTTAAAACATGAGAATATAGTGCAATTCCTGACTGCTGAGGAGAGGGCCGGTACGGCTGCCGCCCCACAGAGGCAATACTGGCTCATCATGGCTTATTATAACATGGGAAACCTTCAGGACTTTCTGGCTGGTCATATCCTCACATGGACTGAGATGTGTTTACTGGCAGGCTCTGTGGCGAGAGGCCTGGCGCACCTGCATAGCGATACGACGCCCTGCGGCACACCAAAAGTGCCCATCGCCCATAGAGATCTGAAGAGCAGCAACATTGTGCTGAAGAACCACAGCGAGTGTGCGCTCTGTGATTTCGGACTGGCTCTGCGACTAGACCTCTCGCTCACCGTAGATGATTTTGCCAACAGTGGACAGGTAGGCACAATATTGGCTCTGTTTCAAAACCTAGTGAGCTGCATTGGTGTCTGCTGCCTGTAGGTAGTTGCCTTCTAAGGCAGCATCCTAAACAAAATTTTACCTCACAGGTCACTGATTTTTGTAAAATTCCATAGTTTTTGTTGCTAAGCCAAGGACACAATACTCTGATATGCATATATAGAGCACAAAATCATGAAAATAATGTATTTTGGGTAAAATAATGTATTTTAATCAATACTTTAAGGTACTAAATGACAATAAGTACACTACTAAAAGTTTGCTGTTGGTAACATTTTTAAATGCTTTTGAAATAAGTCTCTTTGCTCACCGAGGCTGCATTTATTTGACCCAAATACAGTAGAACAGTAATATTATGAAATATTATTACAATTTAATGAAAATATACATATTTAAAATGTAGTTTATTATTATCAACGTTGAAAGCAGTTGTGCTGCTTCATATTTTTGTGGAAACTGTGATACTTTTTTCAGGATTCATGATAGAGCACTCTGAATTTATTTGAAAAAGTAGTATATATTTGTAATAAATATTTTGTTTTGTTACCTGCCATCTTGGATTTTTGAGAAAATAAAAAAATGCTGTACATAGGCAGCAACTATATGTGACATAAATAGTGCCTGGGAACCAGATTTCAATAGTTTTTGCCATGGAAACTGGCCAAAATGAAGAATGTTGGAAAAACAGTGTAGTCGCCAAGAACGCACATATGATGCCTGCATAGGCAGCTCTTTAGGTTTCAGAACAGAGCCAATGTTTTCAAATGTTGCATCCGTTGCACACACATAAAAAAAAAAAACCCATCAGAATCATTTCTAAATGTATCATCTGAGTGGGCGGAACTGCTCTGGGCTCAGTGATCTTTTTTTTAAGCTTTTTAAGTGTAACATAAAAGCTCCAAGACTGATTTCACAGATGTAATCACATGAAACCATTGATAATTCAATTTGGTGCAACTGTCTGATTTAAATCACATGGTCTGTGTCCTGTAGGTGGGGACTGCACGCTACATGTCCCCTGAAGTTCTGGAGTCCAGGGTGAATCTAGAGGACTTGGAGTCCTTTAAACAGATTGATATCTACTCCATGGCCCTGGTGCTATGGGAAATGGTCTCCAGGTGTGACGTCATAGGAGGCAAGTAAAGCTCTCGATGAATATTTGCTTGAAAGACGCTGGAGGTTAAAACATACTATAAGAATTTAAGCATATCTGTGTTCTTTTTAACAGAGGTAAAGAGTTACGAACCCCCATTTGGCTCCAAGGTGTGTGAGCAACCTTGTGTAGATAGCATGAGAGACCTGGTGTTAAGAGACAGAGGACGACCAGATATTCCAGAGAGCTGGACAACACATCCAGTGCGTATTCACAAAACACAAGGGTTATATAAATAAAAAATAAGGCTATACATCACATTTTTTTTTATTATGATACAACAGTGGAGAGTAGACAGGAAGCGAGGTGGGAGAGAGAGAGTCATTATATGCTGACGCACTTGCCCAATAGGCTATCAGTGCAAACAGAAATTTTAGATTTTAAATACGCGCATTTAAATATACATTTAAATAGAAGGCTTCTTTTTAAATATATATACTTAAAAATGTAAAAACTAAATTTTTGAAAATATTATTTTTTAAAGTATTTTTTATTTATTTTTTAAAAAGACTAATATTTTAACATTTATAAATCTATTTAATTTCTTGAATGTTTAATATGTGTATACACAAACACCTACTTTTTTAATTTTCAAAGAAAAATTTGACGTATACCATTACACACACACACATATACAGTGGGGGAAAAAAGTATTTAGTCAGCCACCAATTGTGCAAGTTCTGCCACTTAAAAAGATGAGAGAGGCCTGTAATTTTCATCATAGGTATACCTCAACTATGAGAGACAAAATGAGAAAAAAAAATCCAGAAAATCACATTGTAGGATTTTTAAAGAATTTATTTGCAAATTATGGTGGAAAATAAGTATTTGGTCAATAACAAAATTTCATCTCAATACTTTGTTATATACCCTTTGTTGGCAATGACAGACGTCAAACGTTTTCTGTAAGTCTTCACAAGGTTGTCACACACTGTTGCTGGTATTTTGGCCCATTCCTCCATCCAGATCTCCTCTAGAGCAGTAATGTTTTGGGGCTGTCACTGGGCAACACGGATTTTCAACTCCCTCCAAAGATTTTCTATGAGGTTGAGATCTGGAGACTGGCTAGGCCACTCCAGGACCTTGAAATGCTTCTTACGAAGCCACTCCTTCGTTGCCCAGGCGGTGTGTTTGGGATCATTGTCATGCTGAAAGACCCAGCCACGTTTAATCTTCAATGCCCTTGCTGATGGAAGGAGGGTTTCACTCAAAATCTCACGATACATGGCCCCATTCATTCTTTCGTTTACACAGATCAGTCGTCCTGGTCCCTTTGCAGAAAAACAGCCCCAAAGCATGATGTTTCCACCCCCATGCTTCACAGAACACATTTATAAATCTGTTTATTTAATTTCTTGAATGTTTAATATATGTGTATACACAAACACCTACTTTTTTAATAATAAAAAAAAATTTGACGTATACCATTACACACACACACACATATATATATATATATATATATATTCGTTATTGTAAGATTTTAATATATACCCAATATAATGTATTTTATAAAATTACATATTAAATATATTACATTTTAAAAATATATATTTCCTCAATAAATTTGATGTATACCCGTTATAATAACAAAATCTAATTATTACATGTTTTAAATGTAATTAGTGGCTGACTAAATACTTTTTTGCCCCACTGTATATATATATATATATTCGTTATTATAAGATTTTAATATATACCCAATATAATGTATTTTATAAAATTACATATTAAATATATTACATTTTAAAAATATATATTTCCTCAATAAATTTGATGTATACCCGTTATAATAACAAAATCTAATTATTACATGTTTTAAATGTAATTAAAATGTACATCATTATCATTATCATTATCATTATAATATATCATTTATGATGCACACAATTATTATATAAATGTGTGCATCATAAATGCACACATTTATACAATTAATAATAACTATAATATTTTAATATATATAACACATAATATCCTAATAAAATATACATTTTAAATATGCACATGTATATATATTGACACTGGCATACTGAAATTATTTTCACAAGCTTCTTAGAATGCGTTACTGACATTTCTGCCTGGTCTTTTAGGGCATGCAGCTCTTGTGTGCGACTATAACAGAGTGCTGGGATCATGACCCGGAGGCTCGTCTGACGGCACACTGTGTGGTGGAGCGCTTTAATACTCTGGCACAGGAAGAGCTGGAGAACTCCATCTGCACCCACGCACCCATATTGCCATCTACAGAGGACCAAAGCCCATCCCTTCCCTTCCTTTCTCCCTGCACGGACCACAGCACTGGCATGCATCCGCATGTTACATCTGACACGCAGATCTCCGCTTCCTCCAGGCAACCAAGTCAAATGTGAACTGCCTGGAAAAATCTGACTTCTTCTTGTAATCCATATCGAATCATTATGTGGAGCTGGTCTCCGTTTTTCTTTAAATGCTAATCTAAACTGACGGACAAAAGAGGGTTTCTGTTCTAACATATCCTCGTTTACTTGTATAATGTCGTTAAAGGATATAGTGAAGGATGAAAAGGCTGCTTTGTGCCATAAAGAAAAAAACAACAAAAAGCTAACGCAGGTGAAGTTAGGGGTACGTGGCAGAAAGCTGCAAATAGCGCAGTTATTACTAACATGTTTTCCCAAAAATGTTTACCACACATAATTTTCTGATTTACAATTTTCCATTGCTCTTTCTGACTCACTCACTCATGAAATCCACGTGATCTTCCCATAAACTCAGTTTTGGGGGGACTTCAATTTGATTAACCACAGAACCGCAGACGATACACTAGCAACATAACTGCTGTTTTTAGACATAAAAAAGAACCAGTTTCATTTCATTGCTCACACGGGGTTGTAGTCCTTTCAAATAATTTCAGAATAACTTCAAAATGTGATCTGAGCCCGACATTCCTTTTGCCCTGGGGAGTTGCTTTGCACTGACCCTGTTTTAACCACTGACCTGAATACTTTAATGAAATGACAACTACATGAAGGCTTTTTATCTTATCAATGTCCTGCTTCAGAAGTTGAGGACGAGTCTGTTCATTCCAGACTTATTGATTATAATCAATTAGCTTATCCTAATTAAAAGAAAAAAAGCAACTTTTAAAAGATTCCTTAGACTCACTTCTAATGGTAAACAGGATTCGTAATACTAATGATTTGTTACATCAATGAGCTTGGGTCTCAGGCAAAGAGAAAAGCATGACACTAACTTGTCTAGTTTCTAAAGAGCCTGCATTTACGCTCCAATTGTATTAAGCAATCATCTGAGGTTCACCCAAATTCTACAGAGCTACTTTGAGGGACAGGGAAAATTCATACCAGATTGCACACTGGAAAAAGAACTGATGGAGATGAATACTTTCTGTGCAAATGTCAACATGAACATATGGCAACCTGTTATGCTTTTTCCATTACTGGAGATGAGGCAAACAAAGATGTCATTTTGCCCATTCCTAGTGTGAACTGGCTTCACAGCCGTACAGTAATCACTTTATAAAATGTATATGCATAATGTGTCCATGGACTTTTTTTAAACAACATTTCACACTACTGTTCAAAAAGTTTGAGGTCGGAAAGATTTTTACATATTCTTGAAAAATCCAGGTTCTCCAAGGTTCAACAAGGCTGCATTTATTTGATAAAAAAATACAGTATTGTGAAATATTATTACAATTCAAATGACAAATTACATTACTCCAGTCTTCAGTGTTGCATGACCCTTCAGAAATCATTCTAATATGCTGATTTGGGTCCTTAAGAAACATTTCTTATTAATGTCAGTGTTGAAAAGTTGTGCTGCTTAATATTTTTTGTGGACACTTTTATACTTTTTTTATGATTCTTTGATGAATTGAAATAGCAAAAGTAACAAACGAACAGTCTGTACCGGTCACTTTTGATCATTTTAATGTTTCCTTGCTGAATGAAAGTATAAAGTAACTTCTTACTAAAAACCCTTACTGACCCCAAACATTTGAATGGTAGTATATAAGGAAAACGGTATTATTTCTAATCACTGTTTTGTATAGAAACCCGCTTCTGCCTCAGAATAAAATATAAAACTGGTAATTGTGAGAAAGGTTAACATTTAAAATAAGGCTGAGTCCAACTTTGAGATATGAAGTTGAGAAATCAAGTTGCATTGTAAAGTATAAAATCACAACTGTGATAAAGTGACACTGTGAAATATATAGTCACAATGTAAAGTTGCAAATGTGCGATATTAAGCCACACTATGTGAAATACAATTAAATCAAATAAAGTCACAATTGTGAGAAATAAAGTCGCAATTACCTTTATTATGTTTTTTTACTCTAAGGCAGAGAATGGGTTCATGATTCTTTGATGAATTGAAATAGCAAAAGTAACAAACGAACAGTCTGTACCGGTCACTTTTGATCAATTTAATGTTTCCTTGCTGAATGAAAGTATAAAGTAACTTCTTACTAAAAACCCTTACTGACCCCAAACATTTGAATGGTAGTATATAAGGAAAACGGTATTATTTCTAATCACTGTTTTGTATAGAAACCCGCTTCTGCCTCAGAATAAAATATAAAACTGGTAATTGTGAGAAAGGTTAACATTTAAAATAAGGCTGAGTCCAACTTTGAGATATGAAGTTGAGAAATCAAGTTGCATTGTAAAGTATAAAATCACAACTGTGATAAAGTGACACTGTGAAATATATAGTCACAATGTAAAGTTGCAAATGTGCGATATTAAGCCACACTATGTGAAATACAATTAAATCAAATAAAGTCACAATTGTGAGAAATAAAGTCGCAATTACCTTTATTATGTTTTTTTACTCTAAGGCAGAGAATGGGTTCCTTAGTTTTGAATTTCCTAGGTTATTTTAAATGGTCTGTCAATGTGACAAATCAAGTACAAAACATTCCATATTTTAATTAATATTAGATCATAATGCCACATGCATAATTCTAAAAGAATTAGCAAAATGGAACCCAAGGAGCTTCTTTTATATACCAGTTAGTGAAATATTTGCAACATTTCTTGATACCACACAGACAGAAAGTTCACTAATAGTTGAAATCCTCCAATATATTAATTTTATTTTTTCAATCATATTTTCTGAGGCTACAGGGAGTGTATTTAAAACATCAGTGCAGTTGATGATTTGAGTGGAGAGCACAGCTGATGTACCAAACGCTTCGTGGGAATTCTGTATTTTTGCTGACAGGAAAATGAAAGGAGATATGTACAAAGGCTGTGGCTTCAGTCTTGCTCTGTTTTAATGAGAAAGCTGACGGCTGTGAGGTGGAATGGGAGGAAGACTAACACAAATAAGGCACCACAAGTTTCTCAGCGCAACCAATGCCAGGGCTGAAGCAGAGATTATATGAGATGCGCAACACTTCAGCCAGCACCGTCACTCCAACTGTTCCCCACTGGCAAATTGAACAATGAAGCGTTTAAACACAAAACCTTGAAGAACTTTGAAACCTCAAATTTGACGTGGTTAAACCTTTTGCCAAAAAAACTATTACTAACATGACCAGCTAACTAAAAACCTGAACCCTTAGCAAGGAATAGGTGCCATCAACACATCTTGATTGTGCCTAAAGGAGTTTGCTCAAAAATGAAAATTCTGGCATCATTTACTCACCCTCATGTCATTCCAAAGCCCATATTATTTTCTTATTTTCTGTGAAATACAAAAGGAGATGTCAGGCAGAATGTCCAAGCTGCTCTTTTGCAAGAACAGTGACTTATACCTCAGAACTCCATAAAAGTGCTCTATAAAACTTACAACAAAGTCTTCGGAAACCATATGCTAGTTTTAATGCCCTGCTGAAAAAAGAAAAAAAAAACAGTTGAACCTAGTTTGGTGGCCTTCGCTGGTCTTCCAATCTGAGCAGCTGAAAAGTGCCGAAGCCCCCTTAAAAACCAGGCTGGTGTAAGCTGAGAAACCATCCAAGACCAACTGGTTTTAGAAGTTTTTTTTTCCTCAGCAAGACTGAAATCTAGTCTGACAGGCATCTAAATGACATTTAAGACTGAAATCTGACAAGATGACTTTTAATGTAGCGCACAAGTCATATGGACTACAAAGAACAACATAAGGGTGAGTAAACATAAGGGTGAGACAGATTTTTTATTTTTGGGTAAGTATCCCTTTAAAAAAACAATTATCAATATCAATCGAGGTAGAATCGAAGTGGAACGTAGCAGTCCGAAATCATAAAATTAAACTGCATTACTTTGACAGATCAGATTGGTGTCCGTCAGAACTTTTGACAGAGCTTACTGTATCTCCAATAATACTGTCTAATCGGGTTGTATTTACACATTATTATGCATATAGAGAATATTATAAGGCTGGCTCTTTTCTAGGTCTAAACAGTTAAAGTGCTCAACGTAAGCATTAAAGGGATAGTTCTCCTAAAATGACAATTTGGTTACATTTATTCACCCTTATGTCATTATAACCTTTGGACCCACCCCATTGACTTTCACTGTAAAAATCTGTGTTCCACAGAAGAAAGAAAGTCCTACAGATTTTAAATGACATGAGGGTGAGTAAATGATCACAGAATTTTTTTGGGGGGGTGAACTATCCCTTTAAGCCCACATAATTGTTCACTGAACATCAAGCAGAAACAGAAGAGCAGGCCTGAACCCGAACACTTCCATCCGACCCAGATTTTGTGTATAGCGCCTGCAAGCTTTATTTACCAGAGCGAGAACGAGAACGAGAAAAAGACAGCATCATACGAAAGCCAAGCCAACGGTTTCTTTCTCATCAACACTCCAGCTGCATCTGGCTAAGCAATAACAACTCACATCTTGCCAGTTATCAACGCAACGAAACGCCTGTCCTTTTCAACTCCACCTTCCTGAACGAGCTCCCCTAATCCTGCATTTCATTTGATATCATCTAAATCATGATAACGACTTTGATCGTACTGTGGTCAAAAACAGTACACCACAGTATGGTTAGATTAAGAAGTTCACCTCAAACACAATCCCACGTTAAGAACCGGCACACTGTACTCGGCCCTCATTACATACGACACTCGTTAAGGCAACATTAACAAACAATATCTCTGTGCGGATTGAAGAAATCATTCACTGTGTAGTTCTACAAAAATCTTACCACCGAAGGATGCAAAATATGAACATCAATCATATAATCATATCAGAATCATACAAAGGAGAGTGTATGTCTTCATCTGTGAGAGAGGGAACACCAGAGCAGAGGTTTACTGCAGCAGGAGGCTGTACAATGCCTGGACTCAGGTCTTAAAAGGTCAGAGGTCATGGGTTTTGTGGACTGGACACTGGGGAAGAGCTATGGGCCGCCGTTTTCCACAGTGGTTGGTAATACACCCAGCCTTCACCCTAGAAAAAGAAAGAAAAAAAAATGAGGGCCAAACCAGAAGTTACCATTACCATAATTCACCCGATAAAAACCCAATAGGGTTTTTACATACATGTATGCTTTTGAATTACTGCAGAAGATTAGCTTCTCATTGTGTTTTATGGCAAGATAGTCTTCGTAAATTTACACAACTGTTTTGAAGCCTGAATATAATTGGCAGAAGTAAAAAGTTAAAGGTAGGTTTTAAACAAACACACCACGGTCACGTGACTTTAACGTCACCGCCACTAAGCTTCCGACGACTCTTTCAATCTTCATTTAAAATCTACTAGTTGGAAAATTTGAATTAGAATATTTTGCAAGAGCGTGATTATAAACACATTGAGGATGTAAAAGCGGATGACAGAGTAGATGAGTTCTGATGAGCGTGGTGACATTTAATGTTCCTGACAACCTCTGTAGAACCCTTTTTCAAGACACACAATAACTTAAAAAGAAACACTGATGTATTTTATGTTGCTGAATAAATTGTGAAAATATCTCAAGCTTGCATCAACCTCAGACCTTATTTCAGGCCAAAAAACCCTTTAAAAAAACCCAATGACTTCAGGACGATGGAACCAGAAGTGCTTATTTCTGAGTTTTAGGACTCCTTCCTGCAGCACTCCATTCAAGCTTCACTTTGACACTCAACACACAGTGTTAATTCTTACCCATTTCCAAGTGAAACGGGGCATTAATTGAGACAAAATGTGCCATGAAACTTCAAATGTAGTCAAGAGTGGGATGTGTTGAAAAGTAGAAGAATCTGTCACATTTCACGGACAAAAATGTATTTAATTTATAATAACATTACTTGGAAAAACTACAAACAGTGGAAAACAGGCAATCCTTAACAAGAGTTAAACAACAATACATCCAAAATATCTTCAGTAACTTTTCTTTTATAATATACTATTTTCAATATATGCAAATTAGCATATGATTTTAAAAATAAGATGCAGATGTGTTCTTACTTTGCGCTCAAAGTATTTGGTCCTCCATGCTGTCTGCGTCTCTGCGTGCAGAAGATTAGCTTCTCATTGTGTTTTATGGCAAGATAGTCTTCGTAAATTTACACAACTGTTTTGAAGCCTGAATATAATTGGCAGAAGTAAAAAGTTAAAGGTAGGTTTTAAACAAACACACCACGGTCACGTGACTTTAACGTCACCGCCACTAAGCTTCCGACGACTCTTTCAATCTTCATTTAAAATCTACTAGTTGGAAAATTTGAATTAGAATATTTTGCAAGAGCGTGATTATAAACACATTGAGGATGTAAAAGCGGATGACAGAGTAGATGAGTTCTGATGAGCGTGGTGACATTTAATGTTCCTGACAACCTCTGTAGACCCCTTTTTCAAGACACACAATAACTTAAAAAGAAACACTGATGTATTTTATGTTGCTGAATAAATTGTGAAAATATCTCAAGCTTGAATCAACCTCAGACCTTATTTCAGGCCAAAAAACCCTTTAAAAAAACCCAATGACTTCAGGACGATGGAACCAGAAGTGCTTATTTCTGAGTTTTAGGACTCCTTCCTGCAGCACTCCATTCAAGCTTCACTTTGACACTCAACACACAGTGTTAATTCTTACCCATTTCCAAGTGAAACGGGGCATTAATTGAGACAAAATGTGCCATGAAACTTCAAATGTAGTCAAGAGTGGGATGTGTTGAAAAGTAGAAGAATCTGTCACATTTCACGGACAAAAATGTATTTAATTTATAATAACATTACTTGGAAAAACTACAAACAGTGGAAAACAGGCAATCCTTAACAAGAGTTAAACAACAATACATCCAAAATATCTTCAGTAACTTTTCTTTTATAATATACTATTTTCAATATATGCAAATTAGCATATGATTTTAAAAATAAGATGCAGATGTGTTCTTACTTTGCGCTCAAAGTATTTGGTCCTCCATGCTGTCTGCGTCTCTGCGCGATGTCTTTCCTCCTTCCTCTGCCTTTCTTCCAGGAAGCGCTTGTGTTCCGTGGCTTTATCCATATCTCTTTCCTTGAGAGACTCCGTCACATGCTGCCACAGTCGCCTGCAGGGAGAAGAGTCACGGATTAAAGACAGAGCCTTCGCACCACATCAACACGCTCTCAGTAAATGCTTCTGAATCCACAGACAACAAGACAGCTATGGAGAAATTATGATTTTCACTTATAGTTCCTCAAAAAAAAAATGTGTTACATATCCTGACCCTCATTTTGTTCCAAACCCATATAACTTACTTTCTCAGACCTTCACAATATAATTTTTTTTAACTATTCCTTTAAATCACTTGTTTTGCTGGCACTGTATAGTTCAATCGTGTGGCTTGAATATAACAGTAAACTGATTGGCTGGTGTTACCTAGACTCGTAGGGTCCTTGCAGCTCATTGGGCCGTACTCTTTTTGTGGTGACGGGGAGTTTGGTAATGTCTACGACACGTGTCTCCCCACTGGTGTAGGTAAACTCCAGCACGCTGTTCCACTCACCCTGCACACGGCACACCACGGAGTTGGTGGGGTTGTGTTTGACCTCTGCGTTCACTCTGAGGAACAAAGCACAGGTTTTTGTTACAGTCCACTGGCTCAGCTTTCTGATTAAAAGTGCTCATATCATAAAGAACCCAAATTAACTTCATCTTAGAAGTCAACATAAAATGAAAATTCACCCCACCCTGTTTATTTTTCCATAAGTCCCTGTTCAACATTTTTTTTGTTTTGGATATACAAGTGATCCTGTCACTTAGATCTCCTCAACACTCCAAAAAGACCATACTGATACTAAAGCTGGCATCTAGATACCTTTTCAGCCAGTTGCACTTGTCCCCTTCATTTGTATAGATTCCCTGACTATTTCCGTCTGATCTTTGCTAGATTGTTTTGTGAACCAATGTAATGGAGCAGTGCAAACTATACTGGACCCCACAGCAAACTCACACTGTCTTTAAGGCAAAGCACCAAAAAAAAAGGCAGTTGTCTCTTATGAAGAAGTCTCTTATGCTCACTAATGCTGCATTTATTTAATTAAAAATACAGTTAAAAAAATGTAATATTGTGAAATATTGTGACAATTTAAAATATTTCCAATTTGAATATATTTCAAAATGGAATTTATTCTTGTGATGTCAAAGCTGAATTGTTAGCAGCCATTACTCCAATCTTCAGTGTCACATGAGCCTTCAGAAATCATTCTAATGTGCTGATTTGGTGCTTAAGAAACATTTAATATTTTTATCAGTGTTGAAAATAGTTGTGCTGCTTAATATTATTGTGGAAACAAATGTCTTTACAGTCACTTTTGATTAATTTGATGCATCCTTTTAATGCTAGTGTATACTAATTAAGTTCTTCAGGGCTGCTGTATAAATTTACATTGAAAACACTATACTGTCTCACAGAGATGGAAAATGGAGTCACGTAATGTGATCCTGACCTGTGCAGCTTGCCCCCATAGAAAGGCTTTGTCTGGAAGGTGATGACTGCAGAGTAGCCTGTCTTGGCACAGTTGACATTGACCTTTCCTCCCAGTTCCACCCAGGGCACAGTGAGGATAGAGCGGGCGTAAGCAGAGGGCAGACTGAAGGTGTATTCCTCACCGTGCTCCAATAGGTGTAGATTACCTGCGAGCACAGGAATGAACATTTCTAATAATCAACAATGGACATGCAAAAATGCTTGCAAGGCAGGTGAAACTCACCTTCTCCAATCATAGAGACACCAATGGACATGCCCATGAACTTGCTCTTGGTCCACACGTGGGTGTTGACACACATCTGTCTCTCCTGGCATTCTGCATAGAAGCCTGACACAGGTGGATGATGGGAAACCTGCTCAGCCACAAAGCGGACATTGTAGCAGTCTGATGCGCACAAGGTCCCTTCTTTTGGGTCTGCTGATGGAGGCGTTGTCGCTTTGGGTACTTTCCAAGAGCAGTGGAAGGTCTCTCCAATGATGGGGTTGTAGGGCTTCTTGGCAATTACACCTTTGCGACCTTCGTGGAAGGAAGTGAGGTAATACTCCACAAATCGGACCATACGGTCCATCGGGCTGGAGCCATCGGTGATGGCCACGAAAAGGTCTGGATGGGACATGAAGTCTGCATACATTTCCAACAAGGAGCGCTTCTCCAGAATGAAGGTAGGCAGGACCACCTATACGCCCATTTAAAACACTGCATTATTTCATAATGAATAAATCGTACACTGTAAAAAAATATTTGGATGAAAGCATAATCAAAAAGATTATTGGAGTATTTTTTTTTTTACAAGATAACACTATTTCAGTATTTCTACTTTAAAATTTCATATTCAATGCGAACTGTTCCTTGCCATTTCTTGGTAATTATGCATGAAATGTAGCAGCAATTTCAGAGTAAAACCTATTTGAGTTTTTTAGTGTATAACAGATTTCATTCAAAGTGGTGTTTATCTGAGGTTTGAGAAAGACACAAGATGAAATGAGAGCCATTAATGAGATGGAGCTGATATACCCTGGTTAGGTCCATGCCCAGTTTGAGCTGAGAGAGGAGGTGCAGAATGACGCTGCGCTCCTCTTCGACAGCACCCAGCTCCTCCTCCTCGGCCGGAGTTGAATCATCTATCTCCTGTGTGGCATCAATCTCCTCCTGCTCCTGAAACCCAAACCAAACTTCAGGATCACATCCTACTTAACCAGTAAAACACTATAATCACAAGGACAGAACTAGCCTTTTTTTCAGAGCCCTCAAAGTCTCTACAGAGTTTCTACACCTTTTGACCAAAGACCTTTGCATAACTTTTCAGTAATTACAGGCTACCTTTTTTTAGTTTGTTTCACATTTTATAGAGGTAGAGACTTATCTAATAAAAAAGCCAATAGAGAAATATTAAAAAAAAAGCATTTTATTGAACTGAGAATATTTAAAATAATTTTCGTTAATAGACATAAAACTAAAATAAAATACAAATATTAGATGATAAACTAATAAAGAATGGTTGGCAACTAACAGAAATTAATACAAAAATTACTTGAACTGAAATAAAAATAAATGAAAGCTGTGTAGAAATGTAATCTAATAAAACTTATGAAAGCACATAAAAATCACTAAAATGTTAAATAAAATCAAAATGAAATCAGATAATATAGTAAAGTCTTTTTAAAGGCTAATAGCAGACTAAACTTTTTAGAGTTGAAAAAAAAACTATTCAATGTAGACAACGTATATAATTTAAAATTTTAATGACCTCTCTAACAGTTCCAGGCCTGGAAATGATCATTTTAAAATCCTACGGTATTATACACTAAGTGTTCCATAAACCTATTCTCTATGATATTCGTATCCTAAATATGGCTTGAGTATTTCCTTCAGTGTAAGTCTCTGATATCTTTTCTATTTTACCATGAAATTCATAAATATGATCACTTAAGTAACAGCACACCTATTTCAAGAGGCTGCACAAAATGAGGCATCATTTGTTTTTGTTTGTTTAAAACTCAAACCCTAAGTATGAGTAACAGCCTCAGCAAACACCACTAATGACACCTGCCAAAAACAGCTTTACATAATGTAGAATATTTATATATATTTCTGTATATGATTGTTTTTGAAATGTAAATCTATCTGTTATGCTGCCTAAAATGATGAATGATAGTCATGTGAAGCAAAATATTATTCACGAATATTCAGGGGGAAAAAAGCCTACAGCATAGTAAACATTTAACACCGCAGACAAGTTTACTTAGGTTAATAGGGAGCCCTGTCTACAGTCTGATTTTCAGGAAGGCTCAGGACAGGTGTTTGTTTACGTGAAGGTAACTGAAGGAAAGGAGCACTCTTGAGATTCACAGTCTTTTCCAAAACAATAATGTCAGTTGTCAGTAATTATCACCGGCATTTGTTATGAATACATCTGTCAATGACTGTGTTGCTGTGTACAGAGGCCCCAAAACATATTCAGATACTTCAGATAGTCAAAATGCATGAATATCATTCAATCTTAAAACAAAATATTTAACCTTTTTTTTTTTTTTTTTAAACAAATATAGCACACTTTTTAAGCCAAATATTTCACTAAAGCAGGTATTAAAACGATTAAAAATATATCTATTCAAAATGAAGACAAAGCACTCACACGCTTTTTGGAAAATGGTTAAAGCTGGAGCGTGTGATTCGATGTTAAAACACTAATACCACTCAAAAGTTTGGAGTATGTAAGATTTTTGTAAATAAAAAAAAAATTTAAGATCTCTATTACTCACCAAGGCTGCATTTATCTGATCAGAAAATACAGTAAAAACAGTCATATTGATAACTATTATTACAATTTAAAATCACTGTTTTGTATTTCAATATATTTCAAAATGTAAAAATATATTCTGAAATATTCATAATGAATAAATGTAATTAATTCATTATGATTTTTTTCCTGTGATGGCAAACCTGAATTTTCAGCATCATTACTCCAGTCTTCAGTGTCACATGATCCTTCAGAAATCATTCTAATATGCTGATTTGCTGCTCAAGAAGCATTTCTTATTATCCTTAATGTTGAAAAAAGTTGTGCTGCATAATATTTTTGTGGAAACTTTTCAGGATTGCTTGATTACTTGAATTTTTTGGTAACAAAGTAAAAGTCTTTTGTGTCACTTTTGTACATTTATCTCCATGAAAGTGTCAAGACAAGTGTAAATATTGTGTCTCTGTGGTGCTATAAAAACTCTGATGTTTGCTTAAGCATCCTGACCGGCCTGTTACTACTGTAACAGCACCGGTTCAACCAATGGCGCAAGACCAGGGCGAAAAAAATTGTGGCCTGAGCAATGGCAGACAAGCTTTAAGGCGTTGAACTACACCTGTGATTACACTACTAGGCTACTAAACCAGATGTTTAGAATATATACTGTAACCACAAAAATCACCAGTGCTGTTAGTTCTGAGAAAAGCATCATTTGTTTGCAGATGCCACGTGATTTGATATTTTATCAATACTGATACATACAGTACTTAAGGGAGACTTGAGTATTTAAATACTTTTTAAAGACATTTAGTCATTATAAATATAATAAAAAATGTCTAATCTAAGACTAGCTCAGATCCTCAGAAATCAATTTCCCACACTTTATTTGGACAACCACTTTTCCACTGCGTGGTATGACTCGACTCGGCTCGGTACGACACGGCACGGTTCGGCTCGGCACGGCACGGTTTGCTTTTCCACTGCAGTTCAGTACCGCTTCAGAGTGGGCGGGATTATTCACATGTCGTTATAGTTGCGCCGCCTCTACTACCACGACTCCTAAAGAAAACTTTTTCATTCCGCGTCGCCCCACCAAGCTCTCGCTGGATCTGCTCCTCTGCTATCAACAGAGGAACGTCTGTACTTCCGCAACAGACAACAAAACTTTTTGGTTGTTAAAAAAAAAGGTCCGCTCTTTCAAAACAGTTGCGTTCGATCCTTCGCTGGCTGTGCTGATTTAAATCTAGCGGTTCTTTTGTGTTTGTGTCGCAAGTTCAGTGACGCAGGTAGTGACAAATCTCTCCGGCCAATCCGTGATCAGCAGAGTTTACACGTCACGTTTCGGTAACGGTACGGTTCACTTGGAACCCCAACCGAAGTGGTACTAAAAAAAGTACCAGGTACCAGGTACTGTACCCAGTGGAAAACCCCCCAAAAGTGAACCACCGAGCCGTACCATGCAGTGGAAAAGCGCCATTAGTGATCAAGTCCCACACTTTTTGACCAATTACTTTTCAAATCATGCATAATCATTCAATAAGGACTTTTAAAGATTCTTCAAACTCAGATTTGTTTGCAAATCATTCAAACACATTTGTAAAATAATACCACAGTTAGCAAGAATGATAAGAAAAAGTTTAGATAAAGCTAATCTTACTCCAGCGATATCACAGGAGTCCATTTCTAAAGGTTCCAGAATGGTTCCCTCTGTTTTGCCATCATCTTTGGTGATGCTGGGTAGCGTCCCTCCATTCTTCAGGATGTCTGGAAGTTTTGGCTCCAGCCACTCGAGTGCAGGGCCTACAGGGCACACAAAACCTGGCTCAGAGGTGCTCATATCACCAGCCCACCAGCACGATGCCCACAAGCCAACAGCAGCCTCTAACGCCACAGGATTTCTGGGTGTTTAGCGCTCTGACAACTGACACAGAGCTCTGAGTGGAAACCTGAGCCCAGGGTCTCACCGTCTGCACGGAGCCCTGCCCATTGTTGACTTGTTTGCTTATTGGCACAAAGACTAATCTGGTGGTTTTTGTTTTGCTCCAGTCATTAGGAAGTTCAGAAAGTTCACAAGGTAGCTCACTACGTTTTACAGTAGAAATGCAGGTGATCCTGGAACTGTGGGATGTTTACATCTTGTTTCTTTCTAGTCAGAGAGTAATAAAATATGTATGCTTCATGACTGGGTAGCATTAAAGTTGCTTGACAGCTAGAAGGCTTCAGTTTTGCAAAACTCCAAGGGTTTTTGGGCCAGAAGAATCCCCAAACATGCAAATCTGACAGGAAACAACTTCATCCAAGAATTGACGACGGTATGGTAACACAATTTGGTAAGTCTGTCAACCGCCGCACTTGAGTGACGCCAGCAGAGCTCTGGTTACCTGCAGAAGTCTATCAGTGGTGGATACAGTTCCTCATTAATTATAAAACAATATTCCACTCCCCGAGCAGGGCCCTAGGTCATAAATTCTACAGGCACAAACATGACCTGAGATTATTAGATTTGCGACCACAAACGCTTGTGGTTTTTCTATAAAATCAAATAGAAAATTAACTACCATTTTTCTGTTCAGCTATTGGTTATCTTGGTGCACCCAGACACTGTGACATGAGCAGAAGGGTTTGTGGCATTGTGCATTTTGATCGTATTGCACTGACCTGGATTACACATAAGGATCAGTGAGTCGCAGTGAATATGTGATTTAAGGTATTCAATAACTGTCTGATAGCGGATTTGCAGAAAGAGAGTAAGTGTGGTTCTCTAAAAGACTCTACATTATTCATTTGGATAGCATTTCGGCAGCCAATAGATGAGTGTTACACAGATTACACTATGATGGTATTCAACAAAAAGGGAGGCTGTATTTGCTCCATTTTTAAGTTAAATCATGACATGGCTTTTGTACTTCTAAACAGTGCTAAAAAGATGAATGCATTTAAATACATGACTAGTACCAGACTGTTATATATGCGCCTATGATGCAGTCCTAGACAATTAATCAGTGAATATTTATGTGATATAAAAGTGGCCAATAAAAGTGGGTAAAATCTACAAACACCAATGCAAAGTGAAACTACACATTTTCTGTACAGTTTTATTTGTTAGTAATAAATTGTGCTATATCAGCATTATATCAGCCCCCCTGATCTCTAGATATCAGCCAATAAAAAAAAAACATATCACATCCATGTTTACACATCAACAATGCTTATTTGGTATTCAGAAACTTGGCAGAATCCAGTAATTGAAAAGCAAATACAGAGGTTGGATAGTTACAGTAATATATACAGTAAATGCCAAAAAACTAACGATAAGAATAAATATGGGAAATTGTGCTTAACCTTGTGCTGTTTCTGATTGTATGCAGCACCAGCAGCTTTGCGTATCTTTCCAAATCACCTAATATTCAAAACCTGCAGTCGTTAATATATAAATATAGGATAGGATATATAGGATATGGCCACTCTAAAAAATGCTGCTAATTTCATGCTAAAATCTTGTCAAGAAGAGCAGAGAGGAATACAAAAAGAGAGCAGCACCAATCAATAATTTCTGTGATGGAAGCTGTGCTTATAAATAACCCTCTTACTGTCTTTTACTGGAAGAGAAATGCATTCACTTAACATCTAAGCATTGCAGTAGCATGAGACAAAGCATAAAGTCAGGTCTAATATTAATGGAGCCAGACAAAGGAAAAACTGCCAGATGTCTAGCATTACGTACCTCATTTCACATTTTTTGTTTTTGTTTTTCTATTATCCATTATAAACTGGGCATGTACACATGTAATGCACAAGTGACATAAAATGAAGAGATGTAAACATATCTACTGTTACATTTAACATAATGAAGAAAACAACAAGGATCAACACAGATAAAAAAATTTTTTTAAAACACTCACCACTGAGAGGAACTTTCTGCCGAGCCACTTGTTGGAGCTGCAGGATATGCAGGCAGTCACTGAGGCAGGTCATGGTGGCCAAAGAAGTAGCTTTCAGCAGCAGCAAGTCTTGGTCCAAGGGAGAGGGACCCTGGGAGCAGGGCAGACCCTCAATACTCTGGATCAGGTCTCTGTGCTGGCCCTGAGCCTGGCTCATCATCTGAAGAAGGAGCATTTAATGGTTAATGAACATCCTACACCTCAAAATTTAGATCAGATACTTATGAAGTTACAAAGAGATATGCAATTGGGCCTCTAAAAGCATCATTCAGTCTCACCTCTCTGGCCTCCAGCAAGTGATCAGGCAGCAGCGACTTCCTGCTGGAGTAAAGAGATGAGCCACGCTGCAGTTGGGACAGGCCCAACAGGGCGTTTGAGTTCTGGTTGACCCTGTGTTGAGATCCTGGAGAGCTGCCACTGCCCTGAGATGCCATGGAGAGACTGCGAGTCTGGAGCGGTGGGTTTGTCTGTGGGATTATGGATAATTGCTGAAAGAATTAGATCACCCAGAAATTACAATTTGATCATAATTTCGCTCCAAATCTGTATTTTCAAGGAACACTAAAGCAGAGATTTAAAAAAAAAAAAATGCTAGAAAGCTGGTGATGATTATGACAGCAAAGCTCCAAGAAGGACAAATAAATGTAGGCATTATAATTTGTGGGCTATAATCAAAGTCTTCTGCTGTTTTGAGAAACGGACCCAAAATATAAGTGCATCTCATCCAGTCACATACAGTAAAGTCAAATATGCAGTGCAAAGTCACATCATACAAGCTTGTTTTTTAACACCATTAAAGTTTCTTTGCTTATCATCATGGCAAAAACTAGTAAAATATCAAACTTGATGTCAGCAATGCCAAATAGCATTGGTTCTCGAAAGAAAGCTGGTAAAATGTATCAGTTTTGAATGAGATGATGGTGAAAAAATGATGACAGAATTTTAAACTCTGAAATAACTATTTTCGAGGCATTGTAATTTAACAGATTGTCTGTCTGTTCCTGTAACTTAAATCACTGAGCAGTACGGTGGTGTTAACTGTATTACAGGTGTCTGGATGTAAGTCTCACTTTGCCCATCGCCTCTGTGTGGTGCTGCGCACAGATCTGCAGTCGGCTGACCCAGTGCTGTCGCTCCTTTGCATCTGAGGCTGAAGTTACACAAACAGGTAATAAATATAAATTATAATATTTGGATAATATTAGCTCAGATCAGACAAGTGAAACATGTTCGTATACGCTGCATTTTTATAAAATGCAGCTTGCGGTATGATTAAGAGAGCAGAAGTGAAACCATCTAGCAAAAAAGAACGGTTGAAAGAGATCACGTGACAACCTCTAAGTTTGTATTGCTCTCCGCTGATGGCATTGACAGTGAAGGTGTGTGAATCCTCATCGCTGGGGGAAATCACTGCTCCGGCTAATGGCAGCGAACCCCTGGGCTTCTGATTTCTTGACTGCTCATTCACAAAATATTCCAGCAGCCCTGCCTCATTGTTGAGCACAAAATATCTATAATTGAAACATAACAGTTTAGGAGTTCATTAAATAATTTAACTATTGCATTTTACCTGCAGAATTCTAACGATTCCGCCCAAAGCAGCACAGATTTCATTTGGGGCCGTTCATATTAAATAGATCCTTCAGACTCACCGATACTGCCATCCTGTCACAAGATTGGTGTACTTCATCAAATACCCATCCACCTTTTCCATCAGATCACTTAAAAAAGATAACATCATGCTGTAAAACAACTAGTGTGTGCGCAAGACTTTCATTCCATTACCTAAAAGAATATATCACCAAATCAACCCTAAATTGTATAATATGAACAAAGACCATTCACAGGACACTGGGATATATCCATAATATATATCAGTCGTGATTATCTATATATATATATAATGAAAGTGAAAGGAGACTGAGGCTGTCATTCTGCCTAACATTTCATTTTGTGATGCATGGAAGAAAGAAAATCATACGGGTTGGAAGGACACGCTGACAGGAATAAGATCAGAGTGGCATGTTTAAGTCCAGTTTACTCCGGGAATGGAATATTATTATACAAGCTCCCCTAGTATTAGAAACGTAGCATTTGCTATTTGCTATTGAACAGTTAACATGGCTCATAAGTAAACACTGTTTGTTTGTGAAGGAGCTGTTTGTGTGAAGTAACTGACCTGTACTGCCAGGATTTGGAGCCTGTCTTACAGGAACTCTGTGAGCCGCCGTGATGCTCCAGCACGGCTTCAGTCATCTTTCCTGTGATCCTCAACACAGCTATCACTTCACCTGCCGCACTAAACACCGACCAGCCGATTTCATATGGCGGACCTCAAGGCAAAATGATTGGTTATGGCGGCTGCTTTAATCATCACACTAGTTTAATGCTCTGAATTACTGAACCACTGGCATGTTTATGTCTCGCGCAGCCATGACAGAGCGTGAAGTCATTCGCGCGACCCGCATCATGTGACAGGAGGTGGTCTAAAAACACATCAATTAAACCGCACAAACGGGATGATTTAATTATATTTATTTTATTCATATCATATTGACTATATCAATACAGCTTACTAGAATTACATTTTTAGTGTTATTTTACATCCGAAGCGCCACATACTCCACCTTTCAAATTAAAAGTCCTAGGTGGAGACCAGCGCGCTAGCTCAGCTCTCATTCTGATTGGCCAGATTGAATGATGCCACCCTAGTGACGTTCAAAGTCAAACAATAGTGAAATATGTTGATGGTTATATAATATATATTAAAATTACAAATAACAAAAATATTGATATTTTTTATTGTCAGCAAAGCTAAATCAAAAACTTTATTTAAAAAAAAAATAGATAATCCAAGTTTATTTTAGGTTATGAAGAATGTATACAGTATCATTTCTGCACTTTTTTAACACAAGTAAAATCATGTAATGTATTGGATTCTACCGCTTTCAAACATTGACTTAAAAGGTAAAGTAAAAAAAAAACATTTCTTTGTCATAATTCATTTTATTGGGAAAATAAACAACTGTTAACATTTGAAATTATGTCTCAACAGGAGGACTGTTAACATCCCTTTTAATTGTATATCATTAAAACAGAGCACCAATGTACCATATACAATACAAAACATGGAGAAAAACAAATGAGAGATTACGTGGTAGATTTTTAGTTCTGCGTAGACTTGTCTTTGGTTTTACAACAGTCTCACGGCTTGGCATTTTCAATTTCTGTTTATCCTCATACTGGCTGTAGGTTGTTATTCTCTTCTTATATTTATATGCATTTTTACTAGTTGTAGAATCCAATTTTTATCAAAAGAGAACGGTTTGTCTGATTCCACACATTATTATTACTATATTTTCCAACCAAAACTTTTGTTTATCCAAAAATTATTTATTAAATTAATTAGTAGATAAATCAAATAAGTGAAATCAAGAAAACGGCATACAAAAGACATATCGAATGAAATGTTTGGTCAAAGCAGTACAAGTCAAAGCAGAGTTTACATGTGAACACTGGGACATAAAAAAGAATAACACATTTCTTCTGATAAATTCACAATTTCATTAGAATGTAAAATATCCTGTCATTTTTCATGATAATCTCATCTGAAATGGAGCAAGACGTGCTTACTGAGGTCATGAGGATTTAACATTAAAAATTCAAATATAAGCATTGTCAAATTACAAACTGAGTTACAATGTATAAAGAATTGCTATTTATGCAGGAATAATACAAATAAATAATGAAAACAGGTTCTATAATAATGATGATAAATAAATATATATATATATGTGATCTTTTTGACCCCACGGGGTGAGATCTTGCGTGGAGCCCCAGATCGAGGGAGATTATCAGTGGTCTTGTATGTCTTTCATTTTCTAATAATTGCTCCCATAGTTGATTTTTTCACACCAAGCTGCTTACCTATTGCAGATTTAGTCTTCCCAGCCTGGTGCAGGTCTGCAATTTTGTTTCTGGTGTCCTTTGACAGCTCTTTGGTCTTGGCCATGGTGGAGTTTGGAGTGTGACTGTTTGAGGTTGTGGACAGGTGTCTTTTATACTGATAACGAGTTCAAACAGATGCCATTAATACAGGTAACCAGTGGAGGACAGAGGAGCCTCTTAAAGAAGAAGTTACAGGTCTGTGAGAGCCAGAAATCTTGCTTGTTTGTAGGTGACCAAATACTTATTTTCCACTATAATTTGCAAATAAATTCTTTAAAAATCCTACAATGTGATTTTCTGGATTTTCTTTTCTCATTTTGTCTCTCATAGTTGAGGTATACCTATGATGAAAATTACAGGCCTCTCTCATCTTTTTAAGTGGGAGAACTTGCACAATTGGTGGCTGACTAAATACTTTTTTGCCCCACTGTATATGTATGCATGTATGCATACATGTATCACAGTCCTTTGTGACAAATGAATCGTAAATAACAGAAAAAGCATAATTACATAAATTAAATCATATGTTTGTAATTGTTCCAATGCTACAAAGTGTCAATGCTCGCAGTGATGATTACAATTTTCAAGAAAAGGGTCTCCTATATGAGCAAGACATAAAAGTTTGCTTTCAATCTAAAAACTTATGTTCAGACATACTGTTAAAACTATATGCTCATACTGTCCTTGAGTGAATACCATGAAAGGAAAGGCATTTCAGTTGAGGTTTGATTGAGAGTACAAAACTCCTTCAGTGACATTATAAAGAGCCACTAAAACTGTAAGACTCATTCAGTCCAACATTTCGGAATATAAACTCCAACTCTACATACATACAGTAAATATTAATTCATACCATAATAACACCATACTTTAAAGTTTCACTATGAAATCTAGAATCTCATTTGCTCCATATTTCACCCAATTAATCTCGTCATCAAACAATACGCTTAAAACGCAAAATAAAATTCTTAACACATCAGCAATCAGTACTACAATAGAAACATATTTACACAACATTCCATATGCAAAGGCTCTAAATTAATGTTGTATTCAAAGCTGCCATGTTTGTCTCTCAGCAACTAATACTGTGTCCTAAAATGAAAGCATTGTATTACCTAACAAAAAGAAGTCAAATATTATAATACTAAAAAGTTATGAATGGCAAAGGGTTCAAATCTTATGTCATTTTGTAACTAAATACATGGATTCAGAGCAGCATCCACAAAAGTTCCTCATTCAATATTATAAGATAAGAAAGAACAAGTAAAATACCAGATAATTACATAAGACACCTTCACTAGTTCTCTAACACCAGTAACAATCTAGTCTCTAAACTATCACATATACAGTGCAACTCCTCAGTATTTGTCCCCAATTTCATTTTTTAAATAATGGCTACATTTTGAATGCATTAACAAAGCAAGTTACAATGTGATTACAGTAGGACAATAATCAACACCTGCTTTTTTGCAACACCTGCAAAAGTTGTTTAATGGGATATCTGTGCTAGATATTCTGTTTAAAAAATAAAAATGTCAGATAAAAGAGCCCTACTAATGGCACCTTGCTACTGTAGTGAATTGACACCATGACAGATGTTATATTAGCATTATAAAAAAAAAGAAAAAAAAAAAAGATACTAATCAACACGATAATGTCATCTGATCTCATAAAGGTCTATAAAAAGCACTTTTCTCAAGGGTTTTTAGTGAGTTGATTGATATAAGACAATCAAGTCTATAAAGATCTGCAGCCTTGGTAGGACAGCCCTTTAGGACCAAAATCTGGCAAAACATTTCAAGGTAAACAGAATCAGAATGACAGTATGTCAAAAAACTAAATGCAATAAAACTAAATCTCACATGTACAACGAGGTCCAAATGTCCGAGCCCACTAATGAAAATGCAGTATTTTACAGTATTTAATTTAGTACAAAATGTCTTAGTAATTATACAATATCAACATAATTTGAGTGAGCAGTTCAATTAAAAATGAAAATACATTTTAAAATTTCTTCGTATTTGGTTTGTCATCCGTTGTCGAGCCAGGGTTATTATAGTTAACTAAAACCATGAAAAAAAAAAAAACATTGTTACTTGAAATCAAATTAATAGAAAAATACTTTTCAGTTAAGTAGCGTAGGCGTTTGAAAACGCCTGCCAAGGTGAAGATTTTCAAAAACTCCGGTTCTTGCAGTGTTATCGTGTAGAGTCTAAAAAACACTGTAGACAGCGAAACCGGAGTTTTTGGCTTGTGACGTTGGCGCCTGCGCTGTTATCTCCGCCTACTGGAGACTTTTTCAGGCTTCTGATTGGCCAACATGGCTTTACGGTTGAGATTATATCGCCACCTGTTGGATGGTTTGGCATGCTCTTGACAGTGATTCATAGCATGCGTTTGCGCTTTCATGTGGACGGAGTTTTTTTTTTTTAAACGAAAGAAGGAAAAACTTATAAAAATACCCATTTATGTGTGGACATGGCAACTAATACTGAAATAAAATGAGAAAAATTAAAGTAAATAAAAAGCACAAAAATCACAGCAAAAAGACAAACTAAAATTAAATATTAAAATAAAAACTAATTCAAAATATAAAACTACAATGGTATCTTAATGATACTAAAATAGTACTGACTCGAGCTGCTCGTGAACTTGAGAATGTGTAAACTTATGTTCTCCAGCATGATTTGAGAATGATACAAAGAGCATCTTGAGCTTCAACGGAAGTAAGAACATCTGACTGTCAGTATAAAGAAACCCATGATCAATATCAACTTTTAGTGACCTAGAACATTTTTTCTTCATTTACATTATATCTTTCCTTTTTTTGAAATATCTCAAAATCCAAAAATGTTCTATTTACCTATAAATTTAAAAAGAAATCCCAGATTTTTAATGTAATCTCAGACTTCTGGACCCAACTGTGTATTAATAAATTAAAACACGTTTAAACCCTTTCTGAAGTATCCATCTTGTACAACAGCAACATTCAAATTTCTATAAATTATCAAAAAAAAAAGTTTTTAAATCAGCACTTGCACGAACCTTAACAGAGATCTCACCTGCACTTCTCCATGCAAAATCACAAGCATCATCAGTCACATGACCTGATATACGCTGATCAAAACATTGCCAGCAAGTAATTTTACGAAACAACAGAGAAGCACCATGAGCAGAAGACCAGAGAGAATATCTCCTGACATTCTCAAACAGATGCCTATTTCATGACCCAAAATGCTACAGGTCCATCAGAGACACAAAGAGAATATTAATTAGCACCTGCACAACCGTAACTTGCATGACTATGGCTTCACATTGGATCAACAGCTCGCTGGCACCTGACAGCCAGGCAAGGAGGAGTGCAATCAATGGCTTTTCAATCCCACCTACAGTCCACACCTCCACAGAGAGAACAGTTATCAGATCACAGACTACACTAATCGCCATTTTGCTCTCCACAGCAGCTAAACCTCAAAGGAAGCCTGTAGCATATCAAGGCATCCATATTCACCCAATAAACTGGGAACAAATTCAGTCCCTGCCACAAAGGAGGAAGCCGATCAGCAGTGGAGTAAGAGTTAACAGGAGCTGCCATAAGTTCACCACCAAACAAGAGGACCTGGAACAAGGATCTGAGAAAAGAAAATGATGATTTTAATATGAAAGAAATTAGCCTTTTTTGGCAAACAAACATATTTTGCATTGTTTGAACCTTGTTAAAGTATGCACCTGGTTTACCTTATATATTTGGAAAACTTTTTGTTCTTGCAACATTTCATACAATTGAGGTTTATAAATAATCATCATAATCATTTTATTTCAGACAGGCAAAATTGGTGGCTTCAGTAACTTTTTTTTTTGCTTTTTAAACAGTAGCCTAATATTTGTAATCCATTTTTAAAATTAAATTTGTATATTTTACATTTAATATGTTTAATATAATTTTTATGCATCTTGTAGGATTGTTTTATGATTTTTATAAAAACTTTGAATTACCATTGTGTCAGAAATGTACAATATAAATAAACTTGCCTTACAAAAAACATAAATCTTTATTTAATATGAATATTTACTTATCAATGTTTACTCATTTACTACATTATCCATACATATTTGATATGCATTATCAATACTAAAAATAAAACTTTTATATGTATAAATACAGTATATATAAAAAATGACACCAATAAGCAACCACTCATGGTATAGTCTTACAGCCATAAACATGGTGATGTGATGAGTGTTAGACAGTAATTTACCTAAACGGGCACTCTTGGTGGTGTTTTGAGGGGAGATCTCATGAGGGAGGGGGCAGACGCTGCAGAAGTCAGAGCAGGTTGGGCAGATGAGTTGTCCACTGTAGACCCATCCATTCATTCGTATGCTCACGTTGATCACCTGACCAGTACGAACACATGGATAGGACTCATTCTGCACCCAGACCAACAACCCTTGGGCTGTGCAAGACACCTGCAACACAAATCACAGTTTCAGTACACAAAGCATAATTTTCCCTATGTTGTGGTGGTACATAATGCCCCAGTTGAAAAAAAAAAAAAGTTTTATTATTTACAATAATTTTACTTACATTTACACTATCATTAAGAGAAATTATCAAAGGTCAAGTCAAGTCACCTTTATTTATATAGCGCTTTTAACAATACAGATTGTGTCAAAGCAACTGAACAGCATTAATTAAGAAAATAGTGTGTCAATAATGCAAAATGACAATCGTAAACACTCATTTTTCAGTTAAAGACAGTTCATCATTCAATTCAGTGATGTCATCATCCAGCTCAGTTCAGTTTAAATAGTATCTTTGCAATCATTTGCAATCAAGTCAACGATATTGCTGAAAATGAAGTGTCCCCAACTAAGCAAGCCAGAGGCGACGGTGTACAAAGGTGTCAGTAAAGACATAATGTTACAAAATATTGTGCTTTTATAACCGTTTATTTTTTGGCAGTTATTTTGAATTGTAATATTATGTCACAATAATACTGTTTTTACTTTTAGACCTCTTTCAAAAACATTTTAAAAAATCTTTATGACCCAAAACATTTGATATATAGACACAATTCTGCAGCGACTGTCCCATCTCTCATGAGATCTACCATTACATTATTACCTTATAGCAACCACTGCCCCAGTCTGGGTAGGTCATTCTTTTGGTGCACTGCTCCATTACAAATGGTGACTTCTGGTACAGGCACACTGACCCCGGGCCATACTGTTCCGCTCCATAGTTTCTCCATGTGGCTAAAAAAGCAAAACCCCAATAGTCTCAACTACATGCAAAAAAATACTGAACAACACAAGAAGGAAT
The DNA here is from genome assembly GCF_001515645.1 of Sinocyclocheilus grahami. Classification (NCBI taxonomy): domain Eukaryota; kingdom Metazoa; phylum Chordata; class Actinopteri; order Cypriniformes; family Cyprinidae; genus Sinocyclocheilus; species Sinocyclocheilus grahami. The sequence goes on along the minus strand of NW_015505728.1, from coordinate 489,940 downwards.
AAGCAAATGAGACCTTCTACTTCTAAATGAAGAAAGGATGTGAGTGAATGTGAGTGAATGGCATCTCACCTGGCTGGTTCTCCTGTATCCTGCAGTAAGAGCTGCTCTGGTATTCCCCACCCACATGCCAACTAAACTCTTGGCTAAAAGGACAGTAGTCTGCGATCTCTACGGCCCCTCCGTATGCTGGCAAATCTTCCTCAGGGACACCAGGGATATGGTCAAAATACTGGAGGATGGAGAGGGGTTTTTACATTCAAATCAACCTTCTATAAAGGCAGTCATCTTGTATTTATCTGTAAACAACCAGTCAATTTTATTTGTATACTGATTTTCACAATACTGTGTTTCAAAGGGGAAGTCGTGGCCTAATGGTTAGGGAGTTGGACTTGTAACCCAAAGGTTGCGAGTTCGAGTCTCAGGTCCAGCAGGAATTGTAGGTGGGGGAAGTGAATGTACAGCGCTCTCTTCCACCTTCAGCAAGGCACCGAACCCCCAACTGCTCCCCGGGCGCCGCAGCATAAATGGCTGCCCACTGCTCCGGGTGTGTGTTCATGGTGTGTGTGTTCACTACTTTGTGTGCGCGCACTTCGGATGGGATAAATGCAGAGCACTAATTCCTAGTATGGGCCACATGTCACGTCACCTGATACTCTGCAGGAAGCGCATAAGGAAACTTCTGCAGGTTGCACACGGCCACTGCCAGCTGGTCCTGCCTGCAGGTGAGCTGTAGAGGTGCGCTCCTCACAGAATCACAGTACGGGCTCAGTGTTGGCCTCCTGTTTCAAAAACATTAGGGACAGATGTCCAATCAATGACTCAAATCTTAACCAATATGTTTTGCATATATTTAAGACTATGAAACTCCAGTATCTCTGGAAAAGATACAATAAGACACTGGAATCAATCTGAAATAAAGAACTGATACAAATGTATAACAAACAATCTAATTTGTTTCTGTACCACTAGCAACAAGAGTTTGTGTTCCTAGGGAACGCATGAACTTATGAAATGTATAGTTTATGCAATTGTATGGCATTTTGATAAAAGCATCTGCCAAAACAAATAAAAGTACATTGTCCACTTAATACAACAACAACACTTCGCAAGTGTACACAAAGTTTTATTACATATCTCATGTATCAAAGCTTACGTATGGCGATGTTGGTCTATCCAGAATTTACAGCTTTTCATTACAAAGTCGCAACCCAAACCTCTTCCCCACTCCAAGTTCTCCGCCATACTATAATTGGCTCTGTACCACCTTAAAACAGAAAATAGCACAGCGAGGAGTCAATCATATGACAGTCTTAGCATTCTAGTACTTAAATTACACTTAAAGGGGTAGGTAGTCCACTGAAAACTGCAAATCCTGTCAACATTTACTCAGCCTCATTATATACATATATATACACAGGTGCATCTCAATAAATTAGAATGTCATGGAAAAGTTCATATATTTCAGTAATTCAAGAATGCTGAAACAGTTTTAAGTCCCATTGACTTCCATAGTATTTTTGTCCATACTGTGGGCAGTGAATGGGAACCGAAATTGTTTGTTTACCAACATTCTTCAAAATATCCTCTTTTGTATTGCACAAAGCGTACCGTTTGAAACAACATGAGGGTGAGTAAATGATGACAGAATATACATTTTTGGGGGGAACTAAACCTGTAAATGTAAAAGTTTACACCTCCGTAAGTGAATAAACTGCATTAGCCATGAGCAACAATACTTCTCTTACCCTGTATCCTCCATTATGGCCAAAGTCATTCTGGAAAACACTCTGTTCTGTGTATGAGATCCAGTCATTGCCTCATTCTGTTAAAATAAAACGTGCTGAATTAAATAAAAAAAGCAGTACTTTGATAGTACGGACACTGACGTAGTTAAGTGTTCATGAACACCACCAGGGAAGATTTGGTTTCAGTACCTCTAACAGACGTTTTTCCCAGTGGTTGAACTCGGTGCCAGCACCTCCCTGGTTCTCCAGTTCCATGCCCTCTAGAATGGGGCAGTTAAAATGTCTCCTGGTTTCCTCCTGATAAAACATCACAACAATTCATGTAGCTCAATTCGACTATTTAGATGCTGTTCCTTTAAAAGGAAAGAAATACTTACAACTACACGTGGGGTGGCCAGAAGATGGACCGTGTGTCTGACCATGTGGCCTCCACGGATGTCCCACAGCCGAGTTGCTCTTTTGATGACTTTATCACTCCATTGATATAACCCTAAACTGAGAGAGAGAGAGAGAGAGATAAAAAGAAATAAACATAGTGCTATATATATATAGTTTAACAATGAAGGTCCATTATATACATATATCAGGGGGTATTACCTTATGCAATATAATTATCATAATGTTACAATAAAAGATTTTAATATTATTTAAATATTTTTAAATTGTATTTCAAAAACAGTAATAAAAATAAAAATATAACCATCACCTTTCATTGTATGCAGGTAGACCACTTGCAGAACGTGGTGTCAAAGGTTTCCCATCATCATCATGGTAAAATGCAAAGAGTCCTGCAGAAAAACCCTTAAAACATATAGAACACATAATTGAACAATAATGATAAAATATCAAGCTCTCTACATGAGGATGTGCGGAGTTTAATGTTGTTACCAGGGCATGTATGATCTCGTGTTTGACTGTGGACAGCATCCCTTCAAACTCCTGAGGTTGAGTAGAGATCATATTGGGACACAGATTGGCATATCCAGCGATGGGCCTACATTAAGAAATCGTGCCGTTACTGTCAGCAACACACTGGACTATTTCCACAGTATACTCAAAAGCAAATTAAAATCACCTACATTCCCATTTCAATTACCTGTCCAGTTCAGACTCCAGCTGGCAGTACGCTGCATAGGCTACGATGTTTTCTTGTCCACAGCGCTCTGTGGTCATCGCACTCACGTACAACACAAAATCAGCCCTCACCACCCCCTCACCATCAGGAGAACCAGCGGGGCCGCAGGACTTGCCAGACTCACTGCAAACCCTGCATTGCTAAAGGAGACCTCATTCTATGAATCAAAAATTCTCATATATTTACCTGCAATATATTGGTATTTGTCAGTATTAGAAATATTAGAATTAATTTTATCCATAAAATGGATCTTTAAGTAGGAATGGTGCTTCTGTATATTTACGCAGATAATTTTTAAAACAATATTTCAAACACCGAATTGAATATATAAACATCAACAGACAACTTAATTTTCATACAGTGCTCATTATATGTAATTTAGGGTCAAATCAAGTGAATACCAAATTAACATTTGCCAAGCACCAAAGGGTGAAATAAATAGGCTTGGTTGAGTAATTCACACCGGTATGAAATAGATATGTGGAATATTGCTCATATTAAGCTACCAAAACGAAAAAATGGTGAACAAAATCACTATGTCTTGATGTTTTTTTTTTTTTTTAATCTGTATGGTTTATACGCAGCAAATATATTTCAAAAAAAAGGAATAAACAAAATAAGGAAGGAAATATTTTTGGCCCAAAAATTTGAGGGGGCCAAAAATACCTGCAAATGTTGTTCAGGGACAACAACTGGGCCACACTTGGTGATGTCTGCACACGGTCCCTGACAGTAGCGATGTGGATCATCTCTTTTCCTAAGGTACTGATTGGTTGCGCATTGTCTAATCATTAAGAAAAAAAATATTGGGATTACAAAAAAGAAACTAATGAGATTAAATATCCACCAAGCTTCCAGAAGGACATGGCTGAGTGCAATTTTAAGAGGATTTGCTGTCAGACAATACTAGCTGAGAAGAGAATTACCTGCTCAGTAATATTGGACCCGACTGCCTACGAACCCTGAAGGCCTTCTGAAGATAATCAATAGCCTGTGGAAGGAGCTTGTCCTTGAAACAAAGCAGAATTGAAAAGATCAATCATATTTAGAGGTGAAAGGCCATTTACAAGATTTAACAAATAACATTTAGCTTTACATATTGATAAACCCTTGACCACAGAAATCAAAATACCTTCACAAGGCTGCTTTTGGCTTCATCTAACCTGTGTGAGCAGTAAAGATATTAAGTCAATGTATGACAATGACAATGTGGCATTACTGTATTTAATCAAATACAAACGTTTAACTAACCCATCCAAGCTGGAGTCGTACTCTATTTGGATCTTTAACTGCTGGTCAGTGCTTCTTTTGGTCAATCTATCTAGCTTCAAAAACACTTTATGTATGACCTAGAATGGCAAACAGCAGACATTATTATAAGTACTCGTAAAATAATATTCTAAAACAATATATTTCATAGATTATTTGAGCAGTGAAGGATGATTTACATTGAACAGAAAAAAAAAAAGCTCGGACTGCTATATATAATTTCTTTATGTACTACAGAAGAACGTTATACAGATTTTAAGGCGAGCAAATGATGAGATATTTTTCATTTTATGGTTAACTGTCCCTTTAATGCAACATCATCCAAATAAACGCCTTTTAAAGCGATAGTTTTACCAAAATGGAAAATTCTGCCTTCATTTATTCACCTTAAAGTCACTTTCTTTCTTCTGTGGAACATAAAGGAGACGTTAGCAGATTGTCAGCCTCAGTTATTATTCATTTTTAAGATATAAAGCACAGCATGGCATGATATAAAGAAGGCACAATCTTAAATGTCGTATTTGAGAACCAGAAGAAAGAATAACAAATAAGAAGGACTGACCTCTGTGGGCAGGGGCACTTTATGGTCACAGGTGTGCGTCTGTGCGCCGGTGCTGATGAAGATGAAGATGATGATGGTGTTAAAGAGTAAAGCAGCTTTAACTGATCGAGGCTGCCGCCATCCTGACGCCATCATTCACTCCGTGACTTTAACATTCATATCTCCGTCCTGTCACGCTGCAAAAAGCACTGCAATATCGCATAGAATTGAAAGATGTTCCGTGAATAATTCAAATCAGCTGTTCATTAAACCGGCTTCACCCATAAACCCAGAGCAGCGTAAATGCGGAAACAATGCTTCAGCGTTTCAAAATAAAAGCCTGTACCCAATATAAATGTAATACTACTACTCCTACTACTAATAATAATAGCTGTAGATACTGCTATGTTTGCTGAGCTTACTATGTACTAAATACTTAGCTCAGCAGGGCTGTAGAATGAAAATACTTATCTAATGCTGAACAATGTATACTGCATACCATTAAAAAAAGAATTATGAGAGACAGAACACATTACGAAATATTTGTCAATGTAGTCTTTGGCCACATTGAGGTCACATGACCTCATTACTTTGCAAGTTTAATTCATGTTTATTATTTTTAATAATAATAGCAATAATAATTTGTACATACCTTTTACATAGAGCATTCTAAACTACTGAGCAAGTCAAGTCACCTTTATTTATATAGCACTTTTAACAATACAGATTGTGTCAAAGCAACTGAACAAGAAAATAGTGTGTCAATAATGCAAAATGACAATAGTAAACACTAATTTTTCAGTTAAAGACAGTTCATCATTCAATTCAGTGATGTCATCATCCAGCTCAGTTCAGTTTAAATAATATCTTTGCAATCATGTCAACGATATCGCTAGAAATGAAGTGTCCCCAACTAAGCAAGCCAGAGGCGACAGCGGCAAGGAACCAAAACTCCATCGGTGACAGAATGGAGAAAAAACCTTCGAAGAAGAAGGAACCAGGCTCAGTCGGTATGAGCAGTATGCAGTTTCTAAACTGAATTGATTTCAGACAGTGCAAACAAAAGGGGGGGTTATAAAAAAACATAAATCAGACAAAACCGAGATCCAAAATATAAAATGATTTATTATAAGAGTACAGAAAATCGCTTTTAATTACATAAACATCTACAGGATACAACGCCTTGGTCCCATGGTTAAAAGAGCACAAAAATGAATTAAATATTCTGTAGATAATATTCTAAAGACTTTGATAAATCAGTCCTACTTTCTAAAGAGCAGCAAACAGGTTTGTTTCCTATAAGAATGATCTTTGATCAGATACTGCTTATTTGAGGCACAAGTACACAGTATCTGACTCAGAGTTTGAGTTTCCCAGCCAGAGGGCTGCAGGGGTAGAGCTGTGAGAAACGGCCCAGCGTCCACACAGGAAACACATTCCTGTAAGAGGTGTAGCTGATGGCACAGCTTTTATTGAACACTCCAGAAATGTTCTCCTGAAAACAAGGAAACAACCCAGCACATTTTATTAGAGAGAGACCTCAGATGAATTTGAGATCTAGCAACAGCTTTGCTCACCTGTGGCCAGTCTCCATTGGGCAGCTGCCTGTCAATCAGACCTTGAATGCCTTGCTCGATCACTCTGATGTCAGGGTACCTAAAAATGACATTTTTAAAGTAAATTAACCCTGTTTTGGAAAAGCAACCCCACTGAACCTCATTGTTTTCCATGCAATTTGCCATAAATCAACACTTTGAAAAACACTAAAGAGTCAGGAAAAAAAGTTATTGTAGGTTGCCAAATACTGAAATATGAAATACATTAAAATGTCATATTTACTCAAATTTGAGAATCATTTTCTAAATCATCCCCCAAAAAAATCACTTTAATATCTAGTTGAAAAAATCTTTGGATCTCAATTACTAGACTGTTGCTGAACAGAAGCATGAGAAAGCCATTTTTACCCTCACAAGGGTTTGAGAAAAAGACATAAAAAGGCAGAGGAAGTACAAATAGCAATAGATATAACTTACACTAAGTACAAATAATGTTAGATACTATTTATACTTTCTTGCAGTTACTTGTATTTGTAGTTATGGTGTCTGTGCAGCTCATTTTGAACACAAAATTCAAATTGACCCCTAACACAATAAAAATAATGGAAATTATTTAACTACCTCACAAGCTACAATAGAGGTTTTCCGTTTTTGCAAGAATCTTTAGTATTTTTCATAATGTTGATTTTTGGCAAACTGAATAGAAAACAATGTGGGTCAGTTTGACCCCCCACCAACACAAAAGCTGTATCCAGTTTTTGAACAGGAGGGCAGTTCTGTAGAGGTATCTAAAAACTACTGCTGCTGTTACCTGACAGCCATCAACCCCAGCAAAGCCCAGCAGGTGTTGTGGATCTGTGAGCTCTTGCTCTGAATGTAGTGCCGCTGCTCACATGACTCAAAGTCCTCGCCCCAGCCTCCATCCTCCATCTGCTTCGACAGCAGGAACTCACAGGCACGTTTCACCTCCACACAAACAGACCTGCAACACAGAAACCAAATTAATTAAGGGGTTAAATAAAGTGCAGTAAAAGAATATGAGCTGATGATTTATTAAATGAACATCAATATGAGAAGAAAAACAAATAACATACCCATTTTGGAAAGTGTGGCCCATACATACAAATGCCTCCAGACCAAACCAGACTCCATATGTGAAACAGACTCCCCAGGACCTAAGACAAGCAGAATTCCTTCATAAACAGTCTAAGAAGCTACACAATAATGTCTCTGATTATAAATGAACCAACGCCTACCCTTCCCATGAGCCATCAGGTCTTTGAACCCTCCTGCAGTAGTCCAGCCCTTGCTGAAGAGTTGTCCTATGTGATCAAGAGACATGGTTTAACCAAACCATTTTTCAAACCACAATATGCTGAAATATTTTGTTTAGCTGTACCTAATCTCTTCTGCTCTGTGCTCAGGATATACCCTGTGAAAGTGTTTCAGTGCCTGCATTACAGCTGAGGTACACTCAACATACGTGTAGTCGATCATTATATCACCTGGGAGAGAAATAGGTAGAATCAGACATGTAAAGACCGATGAAAAATGCACTGTCAACTGAATATGACATATTACTGCACGCGCACCAAACACTTCAGATGGGTTCAACAGCTCCAGCAGTTTTCCACCACGTTTGGTCTCATACGTGGCAAACCCTCCATCAGGATTTCTCATGCTTAGCAGCTGAAACAAAATCACATTTTTAAAAAAGAAATTAATACTTTTATTCAGCAAGGACACATTAAGATTTCTATTTCAAATAAATGCTCTTTTTTTCTATTACAACTTTTTATTAATAATGAAAGAATCATGAAAAAAATGTATAACAGTTTCTACAAAAATATTAAGCAGCACAACTGTTTTCAACATTGTAATAAGAAATGTTTCTTGAGCATCAAATCAGCATATTAGAATGATTTCTGAAGGATCATGTGACACTGAAAGCTGGCATAATGGCTGCTAAAAATTCAGCTTTGCCATCACAGAATAAACCACAACTGAAAAAATAGAAAACAGCTATTTAAAATCTGAATAATATTTCACAATATTATTGTTTGTACTGTATTTTTGATCAAATAAATACAGCTTTGGTGACCATAAGAGACATTTTTCAAAGACATTAAAAAAAATCCTACCACCCCCAAACTTTTGAACAGTAGTGCATATGATTAGTGTATTTATTCTGACACAGCTTGTGAGTTTGGATGCATTTCACGGTGTAATTTCATTGGAAAGATGAGCCATGCATGAACATTAGACAATATATTATATCAGCCTATGAATAAATACTGAATATAATTAACGTACAAACCCGATTCCAAAAAAGTTGGGACACTGTACAAATTGTGAATAAAAACAGAATACAATGATGGGGAAGTTTCAAATACACTCTGTTTTAGTAAACATAGAGAAAAATAAAATTTTTGAGGGACTGAGATTAAAGATGGGGAGTAAAGACCCTCTAAATAGGATCTAACACTGTCTATGTTGTGAGTTGATGAGATTTGAGTCATAAAGGCTCGGTGTTGCATAGTGGCTTAAGCACACTGTGCCCTTGAGCAAGACACTTAACCCTAGGTTGCTCCAAGGGGATTGTTCCTATAATAAGTGTACTGTAAATCAGATTATTGTGGCTCTGCACTGGTAAGACACAGACAGAATGTTAAACAAGTCTGAATTGTAAACAAGGCTTTTACCACATTGACAGCATCAAAGAGTCTTTCAGTGGGAACTTTTTCTTTGAGGAAACCGCACTGCTCCTGCAGCAGCATCACAGATTTCAGTCCTTCCGCTGTACAGTCCGCGACTATCCAACCACAGTCCCGCGTGCTGAAGGGAAAACCTCCCTGAATCACACAAACACACACTCACCATTACAGTGTTTAGGAGCAGATAAAGAATGGTTAAGAAAGTTGATATGCAATACCCAAAAGTTTACCTTGTTCATTTGTCTATAGTACTTCTCATATTCCGGAGGATTATCTTTGATCTATAATAATAAAAAACTGATTAGACCACACACAGAGACCAAATTATTACATTTCACTGGGGGCCAAAAGTTTGAGACTATAAGTTAAATGCTTTTAATTAGTTTTTTGATAGATAGATAGATAGATAGATAGATAGATAGATAGATAGATAGATAGATAGATAGATAGATAGATAGATAATGGTGACATGTTCAATACTTATTTTACCCGCTGTATATGTAGAAACATACATAGAAACCTTACAAATCAAAGCAAAATAGATAGATAGATAGATAGATAGATAGATAGATAGATAGATAGATTTCAATGAATCATCCTCACCTGGGTCAGATCAAAGAAATGATGGGCTTGTGTGAGGCACTCTGTAAACCTGGGGATGTCCTGGGCACCTGCCTATTCAGAAAACAAGGCCAACTGATCAGTCATCAGTTATGCGCCAGTTTTGGTTTTATTAATAAAGATATATACCTCAAGAAATGCTTGTACTGCAAATGCAGTGTCCCATAGCTGTGATCCGTTTGTACCCTGACAGGAAAATAAATAATAATAATATGAGTGAGAATTGTTATTAATATTGTTAATAATAACATTTTAACTGATCAGATAAAACAAACTTTAGAAGCCAAAAATGTTCTTCATAATGACAACATCTCACCTGCATTTTCATACCATCCAAACCCAGCCTGGAGCATTGAAAAAATAAAAATGACAAAAAGAAAGACAGAAACCAATTATTATTAATATACAATATAAGCAGGAAATTACTCAAATCAGACCACAAACCATAGATAGTCAGGAATCCTTGACACATGCTCCTGAAAGGCAGGTGATGTGGGTCCATCCACATACCAGCGTACCAACATATTGATTGTTTTCGAAATCTGACAAAACAGGAAATTATTTTTGTACACCGTGTGATTTTAAGACTGAATAATTGTTAATGAATAGTTCTGATAAAACATGTACAGATAAACTGCACACAATAAAACCAGGGATGTGGATTAATAGAGTCAATATTACATTACATAAAATAAAATGTATTCTCTTTTCTCTCACCGGGCCAATGCTGATACACTTAGTGAAGCGATCGTCTGCTTTAATATGGTCATAAAGCTCCTTCACTGCTTTTTCTCTCAGCATAGTGCTGTGATGAGCTTCATACACATTCAGGCTCACTGTAAGTCGAGTTTGATAGCGTTATGTGACTTGTTATGTGAAATGTAAAGGGTAAAAGATCATTTTTTACAGAGATGTTACACTTCTCTCACAATAAGCGATAGTAAGCAAGGTGCTGTGTGGCGTGTACAAGTCACAAGCTGCAACGTTGTTCCTCTGAGCTGGCCAGTCAATAGTCGAGTATTCCTGGACATAGAGCTCCTGTTTAACACCCAAAAAACAAACAACTGTGACTGGATAGTAGAGTTCAGGCAAACAAGCCTGATTTTAATATGGTCTCAGAGTGGCCTCTAGTGGTAGCACTGAAAAACTTTACCTGTCTTAAACTGAGAATCAGTGGATCTTCATCGGCAGACAGCCTGACCGCATAGCAGTAGCTCATGGGCAGGTAGACCTGCCGACAGTGGCACCATAAAGTGGAGGGATGTGCCGGCACCCAGGAAGGGAACAGCCTGATAGAAAAAAAATTGCGAAAGGAAATCCAAATATATAAATGTTCAAAACAAAAACGACACTTTATCTGTAAACTAATGAAGTCTCGGGATACCACATCTCTGGAAAGAGCGTATTCATCCCTTCCCAGCTGTATACGTTGAGGATGGCCAACCAGAATTTACCCCAGGAGGGTATACCCACAGCACCACCTGTAACAGAGCGGGACAGTACTGAAACTGAACACCACATTATTTCATTTATTGGATTACGTTACATATGAACATATATGTGACTGTTTGTATATCAGCAATTGCAGACCTTTGCTGTGTAAAATATTCCTTGCGCGAACCATATCTGGATCATCAGGCCCAACTCCCAGAATTCTCAGGGTGGTGTAATTCAAAGCTGTTCCGAAAACAGTAGACTTATCTTCAACGTGCCTGGAAAATAAATATTTGTGCTGTTCATCAGGTCATAAAGTAATAATTCCATTATTATCCCAGTGAAGTTAAACATTAAAGGAATAGTGGACCCAACAATGAAAATCCTGTCATCATTTACATATCTTCATGTCAATCCAAACCTGTACGATTTTTTTTTAAGATATATGGAAGAATGTTGGTAAGCAAACGGTTTCTGTTCCCATTGACTCTCATTGTATTTTTTGTCCATACAATGCAAGTCATGGAAACTAAAACGGTTTGGTTACCGGCATTCTTCAAAATATCTTCTTCAGATGAATTTACATTTATGCATTTAGCAGATGCTTTTATCCAAAGTGACTCATAAAAGAGGAATAAAGTAATTTGTTAAAGAGCCAATAATATTCGTAGTACACAAAGCCAGGTTTATTAGATAACTAGATTAGGAGGCAAGACAATGGAGAAAAAAATTTGCATAGAGGACAAATAAAACACTACCATTATGTATAAATGTAGTAGCATTTCAATAGTTTTATTCTTGCATTACAGTAATAAGATTGATTTCCTTCTCTCTTTTTTGCATTATAATAATGAGATAATTTCTTATTGATTTCTTTTGATTTGTGAGTGAAATATAATCTGTATGCTCCTTGCAGGTATCATGAGATTCACCCCATATAATAAAAGACAACGTTATTAATACTCACAGGCCCCAGCCTCCGTCAGGCAGCTGCACAGAGCGAAGGTATCTAACCATTTCCTGCTTCCATGCATCTGGCAGAGGGATCTTAGCAATATGACAGATTATGAGCAGACCTGAAAACCATCAACAAATAGACAAAAAGACAGTTTACCTTTAAAAATTCTAGGTTTCTCAGTACCATTATTACTTACTTCATTGGTGGCAAATTTAAACCTTAATAATGCATGGGTTAATCGCACAAACAATATATTTTTCATATAATGCTCGACTGATTATATTTATTTATATTATACATAATTTACATATTATCAGAATATTTACTTTCATCTAATGACTAAACAAAGAAAGTCTGTCCAAATGGCTTATTATAAATGAATGACCTGGAAGTAAGAAAAGTGGTCCACCATAATCCCCAGCCCAGTGTCCATCTTCAGCCTGGAGACGGCTGTAGAAGTCCATTCCCTTCAGTGCAGCTTCTACTGCAGTGTGTGCGGCAGGGGATGCGGAGATGAACTCACCCTGAGGTCAAGAAGAACAGATTAGATATGAAAATGAATATAAAAGTTGCAGTGTACTTGTCTGTGATGTTTATGTTTACCATGTCCAGTCCGAGAGAGTGAGATTCCAGCATATTCTGCTGTCTGTCTATGCTGTCTGCCTCCTCAATGTACCTCCAGGTCTGTCTGCCCTCCACATTACTCAACCTCCAGCGGCTGAGATCTGTCACTGGCTCAGTCTTATAGGGGCCTCCCCTTCTCCGCAAACACCTGAAAATCAAATCTTTAAATGTTACACTTGGATGGGCATAGTAACAGTAGTACAGTAACACTTTTCCAGCATTTAACAAACCTTACATGTTTAAAAAACTGATGTGCATCTAACAATAACAATGAAAATAATTTATTTCTCAAAAAATAAACAAATAAGCACCTTGTAGTATATAAATATATAGTAATATAAATCATATTATGTTATTATAAAGATAGCATCTACAGATATGCATATAGTCTGCATTATAGGGCATTGATAATATTATACTGTTAATTAAAACCTAAAACGTCATAATTAATATATTAGTTTCTGTTTAACGTGTCTTATGGGAAAATATATTCATTTCATATCTGCTTGGTTTTAAAACATAAGCATTCAGAAATATTAAACAATTGTACTCACGTTCCCTCTGTCATCTTCGAAGAGCATGAGCAAAACTTGTAAACTGAAAAGAACCTGCCAATTTCAGCTGATCGAGACGGTAAACGCCTCCTTATAATCAGCATGGGAAATGTAGTTCTTTATTCCTCTTAAATCGTTCTCAAAACGGTATAAACATGGAAAGGGGCGTCATTCTTAAACTACGTTTCCCATAATGCTTAGCACTGCCTTCCGAGCGCGATATCGCATGGAGAGATATGACCAGAGGACAAGCCCTCCAATCACGTTAGAAACATAGTAAAATGGGCGTGACTTACCAGCTCACACCAACCACGTTTGGAGTGTCATGGATAATTAATCACCTCATGTTAATTCGTAATTCAAAGGTTGGCCTGTAGTAATACGAGCGAAAACCTTTTTAAAATATTTGTTTCTCTTAGTATACCAGGCGGGAAAAATACACAAAATCGGTAGTTTAATAAAAACAATCTTTATGGTTGTCCAAAGATATACATTTAAATACAACAGAATTATTGGGATGAACAAAATACATTCAACTATTATTCAGAACGCGGGAAAGTATGTATGAGAACAAATGAACAAATTCTAAATTACTGTTAAAGTACAAGGAGATACACACACTAAGATTTAATTAAACCTAATGGATGAGGCACATGACTTAAGCATTTTATCAAAAAATAGCAAATTTAAAACGGCAAAAATAAAACTGCTGAGATCAATAAGCAGCAGACAAAAGACATTTTCTTTCAAACTGGGAGACTAGAAGTGGCATTCAGCAGCTGCTGTTATATTCAAACATCTTCAGTTCTCTACAATGTCTAAAAGACACTTCAGCTTGAGGTCACACACACGTTCCTCCTCCTTCTGACTTGACAACTCTCTTTTCAAGTCCTGCAAACGCTGGAACAAAGATAGCGGTCTGTTTTTGTCACAAGATGCAGTAGTCTTCTCAACAGAATCTTTCGTTTCCACTTCCTTCAAATGAAAAACAAATGCAGGTTTAAGGCATTTATAATGAAAGCTGCTTTTTTAACTTCATACTATCCTTAGTTATGCTAGAATACTGTACTTGTATGTGGAAGGTAGCAGCAGGGCGCTTGGAAGAGGAAGTCCTAACTAGCGGAGGTGCAGAGAGGAGGGTGGAGGGGAGGAAGAGCGGAAAAGAGGCAGAGGACAAATGATCCGCTTCAATCCTACGCTGAATCTGCTCTCCGATTCTAGATACACATATGAGAGAAAAAAAATGAAAATAGACAATACCATAATGCATTATTATATCTTCTCAGTTTAGTGCATTAAAAAAAGTTTAAACCTAACCTCTGGCCCTCAGCATTCATCTCCTGAACAGTTAAGAGAGTACGCTGAAGTCGCTCCATTATGGGACTCTGTGTGCTGTCTGCATCAAAGAGTCTGTTTATTTTGCAAGGAGATGATATTTTCTCAACCAGGTCAGCTGTTTCGGTTTCCTTTAAAGAGCACAAAAATAGAGACTTAATGCAATTATAGTAATGCAGGTATATTAATCCAGTTGTGATGGTGTCTCTGGTATAACTCTACCTGTATGTGGACAGTGCCAGCAGCAGGGCGCTTTCGGGAGGGGGTCATGGTCACGGGCATAGAGAGGACGGTGGAGGTCAGGGTAAGAGGAAACGATGAAGTGTGTAAAGGATCCGCTTCAATCCGACGCTGTACCTGCTCTCCAATCCTACAGACACATGTTAAGAAATGGTTACTACAAACATCCAAGATAAAAAAAAAAAGCCAACACAGTTAACTCTAATATTAAAATTGTTAATGCTAACCTCTGGCCCTCAGCGTTCATATCACGAATGGAAGAGAGAATCCATTCAAAGTGCTGCGATATGGGAATTTGTGCAGCATCACGCACAGAAGGCCATTCCTCTGTGTTTAAGTGACTCTGAAACAGCTTCTGTTTGGGGAAATGTCTGGGCGTGGTTGGGGGCCTGACTTTTGACCTATCAGAAAACATTACAATTTTGTTTACATTTTTTGGTGCAAGGCTGTTTTGCTATATACTGTGAATAATACATATGTAAAACAGTGATAGTTACACTTCTAAGGCCAGCTGTTTTTCCTGATATGTCTGTTTCACAGCCTCTATCCAGCTATCAGGGGGCTGGAAACACTTCAGGCTGTCTTTGTTAAAATATACAAGAATCTCGCCATCATCCGTGAGGGCATCTGCGATTTAAAGAGTTAAGACATACATTTAACACTGGAACATGTTCAAAGCTCATAATTGGCATTATGTTACCAATCTGTTATTCTCACCTTTTGACACCAGAGTCTCCAAACTCCAGTCCTTCATACGATGCTCTACACACAGGCTTATGATGTCGTCCCAAGGAATTTCGTGAAAGGATGGTCCAGTCGTCTCATAGTCCTCCCAATCTGCATCACTCACGTGAAAGTATTGGTAGTTCACTCTTCTTAGCAGGTTCTCCAGACGGGACATTAGAATAGGTTGGCTTAAGGGTGATGTAGGGATCTGGGATACGTACTGGAATATCGAGGCACACAAATGTGGCCAGGAGGCTGAGAAATAAGAAAAGAGATTAGTTTTGATTTCTCTCAATTAAGATAAAGCTACTAAAATCTACAAATTCAAGGATTGGAACCTACCACTAATTGGAGGCAGATCCCATTCAGGAAGTTGCCGGCTGAGGATGGTTCTCTTCAGCCACTCCAGGTGTTCTGGAGAGTTCCAAGCCTGATGAGGAATCAGCTCTCTGTTCTCGGGGAGAGAGAACTCAGGAGGTGGCCAGCAGAGACTGGACAGATGCTCTGATGAAACCACACCTGCTAGGAAACTCAGCACACTGTTACAGAGCTGCACGATAGGCTCCGGGTGCTGAGATGGAAGACCTGCATGTTTCCTGTCCTGCTTGTCTCGGTGTAGTCTGGAGTAGAACTCACGGCACAGGCCTAACTCAACAACCTGCAGCAGGGTCTGAGAGGAAAGGGCTGGGCCAGCGGGAGAACGGGCTGCAAGCCACCTGATGACATGACTCATCTGAAGCGGATCAATTATGTAAAGAGAATGTGTTAGTACATAATACATGTTACATTTTCAATAACCATTCAAGACATCAATCCTCATTTTCCCTGATAAGAAAAAATAATTATAAGCATCTAGATCTAGCCATGCTTTCACCAAACATTATGTGCAACAGTGGAAACTACTTTTAATTTTAGATGCTCTTAAAAAAGTAAATGGAAATGTAAAAAAAAAATACACATTACAAATTAATTTATTTGTGTTTAAAAAATGGCAACTTGAAATGTGGGGCCCCAATGATTATTTGGCTACAACTTATCACCTTAATTATATCGCCCTATTTTACCTATTGAGCCAATAACTTAATATTTATAAGCGAATACCGATACAACTACACATATCACGCATCCCTAACACAAATATTTGTAACTATATTAAAAACAACGGTGTATTCTCAATATTTCTTTGCAGACCAACCTGCTCTGAGCCTTGCAGGTCAGTCAGTGTTGCTGGTATGTGGACGAAGATGTATTCAGAGATGAGACCATCTTTGACTAACATATTCAACATGAGTGCTGTGAAAGAGAGACAATAAAATAATCAGATTGCAGTCTTTAACAGTCTTGTCTACTATATTAAGTCTTTCCTTCAAAACTCGCCTTCTTCTAAACCATGATCATTGGTATCGCCCTCTTGGTTGCCAATAACAACCACAACCAGTGGTACAGGAGAGTGCCAGCAGCTGGCCTGCTGCACCTGCCTCAGCTGAAGGAGAGCAGAGAGCAGGGACACATCCTCATCACTCTGTCCAGCACTGTTAAGAGGGGGAAGTAGCATCAGGAGAGCGTTGGTGCCATGGAGCTCCTTCTGTTCCTCCAGCAAACACTGGTCTTCTGCACTCAGAGGGCCATGACATGCCTGCACACAAACACAGGGGTTAATCATGTCAATGCAGAGACATTTGGATAACTGGATATTAATGAGCTTCATTTCATGAGTTGGAATTTTTCCCCTGTGGTCCATTTTCTCCTCAATACCTCACTTTAACTGGGTAAATAATGACAGAATTGTAATTTTTTGGGAAAACTATTCCTTCTCAAGCTTACTTTTATAGCAATGTGAACTTCATGAGTCTGTCCCCTAATATTTGTCAAGCTGTGACTAATGCACAGTGTTTTCAGTTGCCCTTTGAGTTCTTTCTCACTCTCTTCGGATTGGTTTTCTCCACCCAATTTAACCTCAAGCCAGTCTGTCAGAATCCTGCATAGAAACAAACAAAAACAAAAGAGGTCAGTTGTAATTTAACATGTTACAAGAAATTTTTCCACAATTTCGTTCCTTACCTGCTGGCATAGCTTATGTCACTATCACAGCTGCTCGGCAACAGAAGCGTGGCTTTCCAGAAGATTCTGTCAGGTGAATTAGGGGTGCTTTCTGCCACAAGAGTGGGCAGGTCAAGAGGCATCCATACACGCTCACTGCCAAAGAAGAATAATATACCATTCAGACAATCATGGTGATAAAAATTATCTGCATTCTGCACATCTAGGCCACACTGTATCCCCACTGTACTTACCTCAGTAAGAGATTGTAGTAGAAGGACACTTTCATTTTATGAACTGCTTCCTCTCTCATTTTCAGCAATCTATATTATTAAAATTAATTGCCAGGAACAATCATTAAGATGCATTCAAAAAAAAAAAAGCAAAGCAAAATAAAATAAAAAATAAAAAATAGAAATCTTCAATAACAGACCTTGTGCAGGAAACCGCCATGTTCCCAGAGTTACCCAGGTTGACCATCCCCTGGGCCAGGAGGTCCAGAGAGGGGCTCGTAGGGGCACTGGGTACGAGAGCCTTCAGTTTGAACCGCGGATCTACACAGCCAGGGGCTGCAGGGAAACCACGCATCTGTCTCTTTAGCTGACGACGCACAGCTACCACGTCACGCCACCTAAAGTATATGCATACAGTATTCTATAGAAAACTTATTTGCTCCAGGGCTTCCTTTATACACAAAGGGAAATAATAAGCTCCTCAAACCTCTTGATGAACTTGCAGATGCGCCTCAACTCATTGTCCAGGATATCTTGTGCCATTGCGGCCACCTCCTCAGCCAGCGTCTCCTCTACTATGCTGTTGCATTCCTCCGCTGAGCAGCGGGCGATACAAGCCGCCTTTTCTTCTAAAGCAAGCCTGGAAGGGAAGAACAGCATGACCAATTTTGCACGTTCACTGATGAATATCATGAATACTTGTCAAAAGTCATGTTTCACCCAAAAATCAAAATGAAGAAATATTATATTATAATAATAAATAAATATATAATAAACATTTTGCAGAAATTGATCTTAACAATTAAAATTATCTTAATGCCTAAACGTTTGCATTGTGACAATTTAAAATTAAGCATAATCCCATCCCCCCCAAAAAACCTCCTTCTTATAATCTAAACTCATATTATAAAACATATTGCATTCATTTTTTTTTTAATATTATGTCAGATAAACCATCTCATTAAAGACTTCATTTTCTTTAGTCAAAACAGAAATTGAGCTTAACAATTAAAATTATCTTAATGCCTAAACGTTTGCATTGTGACAATTTAAAATTAAGCATAATCCCATCCCCCCCCAAAAACCTCCTTCTTATAATCTAAACTCATATTATAAAACATATTGCATTCATTTTTTTTTTAATATTATGTCAGATAAACCATCTCATTAAAGACTTCATTTTCTTTAGTCAAAACATAATTTCCTTTTTTTCCCCATTTAATTTCAGGGAGAAATGTGACATGTGCATACAGTAATAATCCCTTACAACTGTTAATGAGGAAACCA
The DNA here is from genome assembly GCF_001515645.1 of Sinocyclocheilus grahami. Taxonomy (NCBI): domain Eukaryota; kingdom Metazoa; phylum Chordata; class Actinopteri; order Cypriniformes; family Cyprinidae; genus Sinocyclocheilus; species Sinocyclocheilus grahami. The sequence continues at coordinate 470,928 of NW_015505728.1, read as the reverse complement.
AAAGTGACAGACAATAGCAAAGAAAACCTCAGGGAGATATTTATGTAGGATGTGGTACCTTATTTCAGCCTCTGCGGTCGCTCTAATGCTCTCTGTTAGCACCTCGTCACTGATTTTAGCACACAGTTCACCGCTGAACTGCTCAAGAAAGGCTTCCTTCCGCCTGACATCAAACACAAAAAAAAGAAAGAGTTGAAAACACTCTGGTTACTAAACATAACCAGAAATGCCTGAAATGCCATTGGTTTGTGCAGCTGCACAAACGTTAACAAATCAGGATCCAGTATTCAGAGGAAAACAGAGTTACCCCCCTAGATTCATGCAATGTGAGAGACCATTTCGAAAGGGAACTTAATATACACAAAAACAAAAGCACTGTATTAAAAAATTCACACACCTGGCTTCTTCCTGCTTGCGTTTCTCCTCTGCGATTCTCTCCTTCTCAGCGATGATCTCTGACGTGGATAGTTCCCTCAGCAGCTGATTTAAGACTTCACTCACAACCGTTTCTAACTCACTGTCACTCGCACTGCAGAACACATGAGCAGACACATTAAGACACAAACAATGTTAAAGTTTTAGTTTTGGCTTTATGGAAGTTAAATCTTCTGGCTGACAAAAAAAAACCTGTGGGTCAGAAAATAAAAAGTTCCTACCTGAGGGCTGCAGACACATATTCAGCAGCTGCACGGGTTATATCAGAGACCTCGGCTTCCACTACCTCATTAAGCACCGCATCCACCTCTGCCATTATATCCTGCCAGAGATCATAGTGTCATTAGTGAGCTTATGTATGTACCATAGCGTAGGACTTTTCAGTTAAAACTGAAGTGTCTCACCTGATCTGTGTAGGCTGGTTCTGGTTTGGGTGGAGGAGGAGGAGGTCGGACTGGTTGTGGGGCTAACATGGGTTGGAAAACCAGCTGTGGAAGAGAGGATTCTGCTGGGTTCTTCTCTCCGGTTTCCTCCGTGTCGTCAGGTTTTACAGGCTCTGTCGTGCCAGGGTGGTCCACAAACAGCCGTGGTTCAGCCAGAAGCCTTGTTGTCACCTGAGGCCTGAAGTCAAGCTCCATCAAGGGCTTCAACTCCTGCCTCTGTGGATGAGCTGCCAAAGACAAGGATTAAAATATCGACAGTAAGTACAAGTATATTCTAATTTTCACTAATGATCAAAGAATCAAAGTGCATCCACACCCTTCAGGGTAGCTGGTGGAGGCTCAGAAGACAGGCCGTCTCCTGTGTACTTGTTGGAGTCAAAGCTGCAAACGGGATTGTGCTGGGGTGGGTTGGGCAGTGGTCCACCGTTCACCACCTCACCAATCAGAACAGTTCTCTTCCTCTCAATGACCACAGACTTCCTCTGTGGTAAGGAGAAATCAGGCTCCTGATAGGCTGTGCGACTGAGTTCTACCATGCTGGATGAGAGACAAAATAAGGCATTCATTTTCAAAAATTCTGTAACTCCAAAATACCTTTGGACACTATTGCATTGAGAAAAGATCTTAGTAAAAAAATGTTTTTGTTAAAATCAAGACAACAGATAAAATAAGTAGGACATACCCATCATTGATAGTAAGGCCATACTGTTGAATAAAGTCTGCGGCTTCAGTGGCATTGCGGAACATGAGCATTCTGACGAAGTCCTCAAGTGGAAAAATGGTGGATCTTTGGGATCCAACAGTAAAGGCCACATTGAGGATTTTCAGTGCCTTGCTTCTCACCTAATCAAACAGAGACAAAAACATTTTGTAATTAAAGAAACTCAAAGGTGTAATGAGGTGCAAAGTACTTCATAAATACTGCCTATAGAACTACCCTCTGGGTAAGATGCATTTACCTGATTGAAGTATCTGTGAAGTATGCAGCTGCTCAAATAGGAAGCTGCACTCACAAGTTTAAAGAACCGGACAAAGTTATTGCTGTTAAGTGCTGCACAGGCCTGCACAGCAAAATCCACCTCTCGAGACTCCCGTACCCCTTTACGGAACTGCTGCACCTCACTGCATTGACACAAAACAAATCCATTTGTATCCTTTATTCCATCACTGCAAATAAGTATATTACAAATGTGTATTTCTCATTTACATTTTATTATATGAACTGAATCCATAAACTTGGTGTTGTTAGGGACATAGGCCTAATCTACTGTTTGAACTAAAGGAATGCCTTGACTTTTTTTCGGCTTTACTGCCAAAAGAAAAGACGACAAAAGCAAGGTTTTACCGAAGAATATCTCCGTCATTGAGCTTAAGCAACACATTGTATTGGCGGAACTCTGCTTCATTGGGGCAGTACACCTCTTTAGTGGCTAGGTCTTGATACATCTCCTTTAGACTCTGCAGGCATTTTGTCATATTCTCATTGTTGATTTTTGCGTCAAAAGACATCATGGGTTCCTGGCAGAGGTGATGGGCACAGTGAATGTGGAAACGGGTACATTTCTCAATGAGCGATACTGTTTCTGGATCACATAGATGCTGCTGGGTAATGTCCTGCAAGAGAGGTTTAGACATGATTATTACAAAATAGACATAACAGCAAAATAATATTCACATTGACACATTTTATATCAATAAGTTTTAGATATTTTAATTAAAATCAACAGTTAGACACTTTAGAAATAGGGCCTTAGATAAAGCAATTAAAGTTGTTATGCCCACCTTCCGAATTCCTCTGGTTCTGTTCCAGACAAAGTCATACCAGTCACGGTAATTGCCCTCACCCTGGTCCATAATCTGGGTTACAAGGTAGTCCATAGTCATGCTTAGCACAGGAAGTGGTCTAAGCTCATGAGGGAGTGGTTCTTCCTGATCAGCCGAAGACCTGCTATACTCTTTGATAGCAGCAAAATGATCCACCTAAGCAGAAGGGGAGGATTTTATCACAAAACATTCAACTTTAGCCAAGAACTCCAATGAAAACATGGATTTCAGATCATTACTGGACTGTACTATGATCATCACAAACCTTCTCTGTATCTGGAATAACTTCAAAGACACTCAGCTGGTTGCGGGTTTCTCTCATATACCGCTCCTTCTCCGGGCACATATCAGGGCATGTTCCCACAAACACTTTGGACATATCCAGGTCTGTTCTTTTGGGTCGAGCTTCAAAGACAAAAATATTATTTATTGCCAAACAGATAATTTATCATCATTTATGTTCAAATATAAATATAAAATAAAACAAACAGCATATATAACATCACATACAATATAATTTTATAACCCTATAATGATAATAATAAATGCAGCATTTATTTTATTATAATAAGTTCAGTACTAGATAGTATTAGAGTCAATTGAGGCTTTACCTTGTCGTAAAATCTTGTCTCTCTGCTCTAGGAGGCGGTATCTCTCCTCTGCTGTTTCTGCCACCTGACCAATCAGAGGCTGCAGTACTGAGGGCAGGTTAATAATAGGTCGTTCTACACTCCGTTCCTCTGAGACTGACTCCAATAGTGCCTCACTCTCAAACTGGAGTGTTTTAGCAACAGAAGATTTTTGGATCAGAGAGCTGTAACAAAAACAACATGCAGAAATAAGTAGGACAAATAAGAATCATGCAAAGGGACTGCTTGATATTGCATGTCTTAAATTACCTTTTAATAAGGGAGCTAGTGGTGCTGATGGGCACTGCTCTGGGAAGAGGCTTGCGACTAGGGGAGGACTGCAAAAATGCAGCCCCAGACTCTGAGTCCCCTGTCACATCTTTGACTTCTGAAGGTTTAGCAGCTTTTTCACTTGGACCTGTAAATGGCAATCATTTCATAAGCATAACAGTATGAGAGTTAACATTTAGTGCTTCTGCTAAATTAAGGCTAAAACAAGGTATAAAATCACATTTAAACAGCAGATCTCATGTTGAACATGTCTCCAACACTTTTTTCAGATGTTCATCAGTTTAAAGCAAAAAAAAGCTCTCATGTCCTAATTTCCTGTGGCCCCTGTGTTGTTAAATTAGATTTGTACTGTAACTTTTAGCAGCCCAAAAAAATGCAAATGTGAAAAAGTGAACTTGACCTCAAACAAGTTTTGTAGGGCTGGATTTGTTACAGTGGAGGTTTCAGTTCAAAGCAATGCCTAACAATATATGATTGGAATATTTGAATAAATTCTTTCCACTTTTTTTCTCTTGATAAACACTGTTAGTGCATTGATTGACAATTTCTTTAAATCATATTTTCATCCACAATATATTTTAATTTAAATGGTTAAATTATCAAAACCTTTTTAATCTTGCTTTTGTTAAAGTGATGAAATAAACTTAATTTTCCGCAGTAATTTTATTGGTGACATTAACACTGCACTTAAGAATAGCCTTTTGCAGTTTAACAATACCACAAAGCCTAACCAACTAAGATTTAAGACTGAACTAAGATTTTTACTTAATTTATTTGAACAGCAAACAAACAACTTGATAGTTACTCACTTTGCTTTTTCCTTTGCCAAAATATCTGAATTTCAGTCCTCTGGAATTGCTTTCCTTTCTTTTTGGCTTTGGCTGCAGCTGTCTGGAAGGCAAGAGAGAGTTCATCTAATTAATCAGAAACACATTAATTAAATGTAACTACTTTTGTGGCAATGAGCATTTTGTATTATGCATTTAACTAGACATGCTCACATGATCTTGGAAATGCACGATGGCCAGATTCTTCTGATGCCTGCAATACACCTTAAGCACTTTCCCAAAGTGCCTAAAATGCTGTATGATGAGGTCTTTCTTATTAAGGTTGGGTGGGACGCCTTTGCACTGTATAACAGTGGCATCAGTAGGAGAGAGACCACCCAAACTGTCTGTGCTCTCTTTTCGAGAAGCACGTCTACCTGGAGTGAGTGTCTGTGCTTCAGGCTTGAGTGCTACAAAGACAAGTGATCACAATCTTAGAAATGTTAGCAAGAAAAACTAATTTCAAAATAGCTTAGAATAAAAATTTGTTTATTAGAAACCCATATTATAGATTTTAATTTTACATTTATCAGATTCAGTCAATATTTAAATGTATGATTTTTTCACAACCTTTTTATTTTAAGATTGTCTTTGTTGTCATCAGACACACATAAAATTACTTTTAAGAACACTAATAATTAAATAACACTGTTAAACGTAATCTTCAAAAAGTCTCAAAATCAATATCCATTTTATCATATTGTACATTAAAATGCTGTTATGTCTAGATTTACTTGTAGCTTTTGAGTGTTTAGTGTTTTGGTTTTTGTAATTTACTTTTAATTCACTTACTTCAATTTATTTTCACAATAGTATAGAAATGTAATATATGTCAATAATGTAAAAATAATCAAATTTCAGTATTGGTGCGCTCCTGAAGAAAATCACAAGAAAAGATATGTAACTTACAAACTTCCTCTGCTTTTTTCAGCACTGTGGGAGCCTGAGATCTTGGAGGTGTAGTGGCCACATCACTGCCTGGACCGGGTGGATCTGGTCTATCTGGAAGATGATCTTCTCTCTTCACTGGACTGACTTTGGATTTCATTAGCTCAGACAATGCATTGCGAAAAAGCCCTCCAGCCGGGCCACGGCTTCTCAGCAGGGGGCGTTTGGCGGGTTGTCTTGGTCCATCTGCCCCAGCCTCACTACTATCGCTTTTAGCTGCATTTGGATCAACCGGCTCCTCTTTACGTTTTATGCCAAAACCCACAAAAGCGGTTTCTCCTCCACTGCTCTGTCCATCCCCTGCTCTATCTTCCGTTCTTTGTGGGGCTTCAGTCTTTGGGTCCCCAAATCCAAAGGATCCAATGCCAGTACCAAATGCAGGTATTTTGTTATCTGATTGAGACTGAAGGCTCTGTGCTGTGAAGCTGAAGGTGGATGGAGTCGTAGGCTGGGAAGCAGGCATATTGCTGCTGGAAGGGTTGGCTGGCTGAGAGAAGGTGAACTGAATGTTGCTGCCACCACCGAGCATCTCCTTTTGTGAAAAATTAGCATTGGAAAATGAGACCGATGGAGCTGCTGCTGGCTGTGAGAAGCTGAAGCCCAGAGCGCTCGGCTTTACGCATGAGAACAGCGAACCACTGGAGGAATTCTCCGTAGTACTAGTTACGGGCTTGGATGATCCAACAGGTTCAGAGGCTGAAGACAGATGTGAGCTGGGAGGTTCGGGGCTGACACTGAAAATAGGTTTGAAAACTGCATCGTTGGGTGGCTTGAAACTAAACTGGTTCCCACCAGCTGGATTATCAGTCCTACCCCCTGTTGAGGAGCTGGATGTGGCAGTGGGTACAGAAAAGGCAGAAAGCTGACCAAAACTGGGCTGGTTGGTAACAGTGCTGCTGAAGCTGGTCAGAGATTGCGAGGCACTGGAGGAAAGACCAAATGCAGAAGACTGAACGAAAGCAGAGGTCTGATCAAAAGCAGACATCTGATTCTGTCCTGTAGCTTGAGAATATGAAGGTGGTGGTAGTCCAAATCCAAGTGTGCCTTGACCCAAACTTGACTGCCCAAAGGCCGGTGCTGTTCCCAGAAAAGTGAATGAAGATGTCTGCCCCAATCCTTGTGATAACCCACTGGTCTGGCCAAAGGTAGGCGTTTGGCCGAAGACAGAAGGCTGGGGTGTTGGTTGGCCAAAAGCTGGCTGACTAAAAACAGAGGGTTGTCCAAAACCAACACCCTGTGCTGGGTTCTGCTGGGCAAAGGACTGAAATGGGTTTCCAGGCTGATTAGTGTTGTTTGGTGGTCTACCAAAGATGTCTGAAGGATTCATGATCGCTGCAACAGCAACGGTTAAGATTTACTAGTGTGATACTGAGCAAATCATCAGCTGGTCATGACCAACGTCCTCTGAATCCTCTAAAACAAAGACACAAAAGAGTTACCTATGACTTTCCAGTTTATCTCAAACCAGATGTATAAGTTATAACACAAATAATATCTGCATAATATGTGCAAACCAAAATTAAACATGTTTTTAAGAGCTCAAATAGGAAATAATAAAAACGAAAGCTGCTCCAAGTACTGAACGCCGCCGAGTACGTTTTAACTCCCAAAACCAACCACCTGAGCACTAATATTATATGTATGTATTTCATATATCTACATTATATATGTACAACAATCAAAAACACTCAAATCGAAAAGAATCAACAACTGTAAATACTTTGGTGCTATTCTCGTCGCAGTCGGACAGGATGTTGATTTCTCTTCTTCGTAAATAACCCTAACCCTTGATTCGACGAGTCTCGCGCGATTGCGGCCTCTACAGGCAGACAAGAGCATGACACCATAAGATGAAGAGAAGTACTGGAGGTGAATGGGCTGCAATAAACGAAGCTTTAAAAAAACATTATCACTCAAGGTTTTATAACATGCAAATTAGACAATAGATATGCACAAATAAGAAATATACTACGAAAATGCCACAACTTTAAGTCTAAGTCAAAGAGTAAAAATGCTGAAAGTTTTGAGTGGTTTAGGCGTAGGGTTAGAGTAAGTTTGTACAGTATAAACACCATTATGGAATGTCCCTAAAAAACATGGAAACTAGTGTGTGTGTGTTAAAGGTGATATATTAGTCATTTCATTTGTTGCATAATTTCATTTGCTTATCTTCTATCAGTTGCGTTCCAATATTTATCTGTTGTGGTGATAAATTATAAATATTCACAATTCCCCTTCCACTAACACTGAACAATAACACAAAAGAGAGATTTTGGATTAATTAAAAGGTTTAATTGATTTTTAAGTTCATATAATACATATATCAGCATAACGAAACACAATTCACAACAACAATTTAATGGAAAGAGCTACAAAATTTGGTGAGAAAAATGTTTTTTGTTTTACGTTGTAATACAGGGTTCTTTAGATTACATATTCCTAAGCACAAACCAATCATATCCAGACAGAGGTAAAATAGTTGACGCATTCACATGATTCACACTAGCTGATAATTTTCATATATGTACACAGGCAGCTTATATCTTGCTGAAATGGTGGTATTCTTTAGCTATTGTTCAGAAGATGTCTTCTGTCTCTCCACAAAGTGGAGGTTCACCTGTCTGTCTGGCACAAGCACTGCACGAGTGAGTGACCTAACCTCACCCACAGTTGGGTCCGGTCGGATTTCAAACAACTTGATTAGCTGGAATGAAAATATACAATTAAAAAAACACAATTTACAATGTAATATATCTGGTACAAATTAAAAAATCAATGTCTGTCTTTCTTACCCTTGCCAAAGCCAGATGCATCTCCAGTTCAGCAATGCGACGGCCAACACAGCCTCTGACTCCATAGCCAAACGGGATTGACCCAAATGGGTTGGGTCTCGTTCTGCCATCTCTGAGCCAGCGGTCAGGTTTGAACTTCCGTGGCTCTGGGAAGATTTTCTCATCATGGCTGATTGCATAGTGGCACAGACTGAATGATGTCTGTTAAAAAAACAAAAAAACAAAAACAGTTTATTTAGTGATGCCAATTTCTGAACTGTCAACTCTTCTTTTTTTCATTCTAACATTTTACCTTCTTACAACAATTTACCTCTTTAGGGAAAAAGTGTCCTCCAATGACAATATCATTTTCTGCAATAAGACGGGAATTCATGGGCACCACAGGGTACATCCTGCACATGAAATTATAAAACAATTATACACTACTGGTCAAATGTTTAGAATAATTAAAAAATTTTAATGTTTCTGAAAGAAGTCTCTTATGCTATATACAGTATTTAAAAATTATTATATTCAAATACATTTAAAAATGTGTTTAACTGTGATGGCAAAGCTGAATTTTCAGCAATCATTTAATCATTTTGTGGAAACCGTAATACATTTTCTCAGGATTCTTTGACGAATAGAAAGTTAAAAAAAACAACAGCATTTATTAGAAATAAACATTTTGAATAAATTTATTTATTTTATCTTGCTCACCCCAAATTTTAAAACGGTAGTGTATTACAGTTTCCACTAAAATATTAAGTTGCACAACTGTTTTCAATATTGATAATAATAAATGTTTGCGCCAAATCACCATATTAAAATGATTTCTGAAGGATCATGTGACATTGAAGACTGAAGTAACAACAGCTGAAAACTCAGCTATTACAGGAATAAATTAGTTTTTTTTTTTACTATATTAATTAATAATTAAATAAATGCAGCCTTGGCTTTTTTTAAATGGCTTTTTATTTATTCTAAACATTTGACCAGTGTAGTCATAGTTTAGACATAGTATATGCCGAATTTGCTGTTTGGTTTGGCCACTGTCAAATGTTATTTTGACTTCTTAAAGATGTATTATATTACTCAACATAATTCTCAACCTTAATGTTTCCTTGATGACAGCTTTGAGGTAAGGCATGCTGTTCACTTCCTGTGCTGTTGGGATTCCGTCACCCTTCAAGACTCTGGTTACATCCTGATACAGAGCCTCTTGAGCTTCTGGGTCTCTTGAGAGGAGATACAGCGCCCACAACATAGTGTTGGAGGTCTAGAACATGAAGAGGAAAAAATATTTCAAAACTCATACGTAGTTTGTTTAAATAGTCAAAGATACATTAAATGTCTCTTACGGTGTCCACTCCAGCCATCAGCAGCTCAGAAATACTTCCATAAACATCTTTACTGCTCATCTTGACATTGGAAAGCAGGTAGGTGAGATACTCCCCAGCAACCTCCTGATTTGCATCCACACGCTTCTGTATGGCCTCCATCTTCATGTCAATCATTTTTCTGGCTTTGCATAATCCATAAGTATAATACATCACCAAACTGCAAAACATGCCTGTATCTCTTACAGTCTATCTGAAGAGGATGTGTTAACTAACAAGCTCACCAAATTTGAATATGCCCTCCCAGCCATTAATGTACCACTGCCAAAATGGCAAGTAATTGCGAGTCCAGTTTGGCAGTAACACCACATGCACGTTATAGGTGAACATTTGTGCAATAGAATTAATGAAATCTTGTGTATCGGCTGGAATCTCTTTCTCCAGGCAGCCAATGCGTGTCTCAAACAGAATGGATGAGATCCCTGAATGAGAAAAAGATCAGTAAAGAACCAAATAAATTGCGTGCACATAATATAACAGTGTAGTGTCAGGTTGGCTTCTAATTGTCCTCATGGGAACATGTAGCTATTAAGGGCATTGTGACAAGTCAGTTACACCCTGAATCTGTAAGCAAGCTGTATCTTCTGTTGTCCAATTTGATCTAATTTCAAGTGCTTATAGAAAGGAAATACCTTCAAGGGAGAAGCGATAAAGCTCACTGGTCAAGTTAGAAACCAGATCACCGGTGGGGCTCATCTCCCGCAGACAGTAAATCCGTTTGATGAAGTCTGTGACCACAGCATTGACCACATCTCCATACTGAACTGAGTCCTTTGGATGCAGCATGCGTTTGTTCAGCACTCTCCGCAGTTTGTACCATTTCTCTCCTTCTCTGTTGAAGAACATATTGTCTTTTCAGAAGGCCCACAATAAACAGCACAACTTGCTAGAGTTCACAAGTTTACATAAGCCAAATGCACTTTGGCTGTCTCCAGACATGACTAGTCTTGCATAATGTATGCGTCACAAAATAAACCTGTTACAGATAAAGAACAATTGTGTCAAACATTTTTACTCTGTGAAAGGGCCGTAGCTGATGCCTTTCATGTCACGGTGCTCTCTCCACACATTCATCTGTCCTCTGGAAGGAAACTTCTCATCTTTTCTAAGGAGTTCCTCCAGTAAGTCCACACGGTTTATGCAAATGGATTGGAGGTTTCCAACATTCACTTTGTACAAAGGGCCATAAACCTGAATTTTGTATAACTGTAGAGATTAAAAACAAGTGGTGAAGAACAAATTACATGTGCTAGTGAAGAAATATCTAGTTGATTTTGAGATAAATTGCATTGTATCTCCAAATAGTTTTAGAGCAACAAATAAAAATCATACTGGGATCACAACTAGTACTGAATTATTTAAAAGTGTTCAATTAGGCAAGACAGTTGTTTCCTTTCTATTCAAGGTAAAAAAACAGTGACAGTCTGAGTACATAAATTAATAATTTACAGTCACACGATAAACAAACCATGGCTGTGGTATCTCTCTCTGTACCTGCAGCTCATGCATGCGATTCAGGTACCGTTTAAAGATCAGTCTGTACATCATCCCAAAGGTTCTCATCTCTGGGAGGTCAGCCACAGTCTTGAGCTTCCCGTGGCTGTCCTGGACAGTGACAGAAGCAGCAGCATTACCCACTGTCCCTCTCCTGACGTCTGTGGCCACTGTCATGGGCCTCAGAAAACCGAATCTGATCCTTCTTTCTGCAGAGCTCACTGCAAAACGAACAGCCATTATGGAAGCAGGGAGAAGAGTGAAGCAAAACACTGATCACATGGGAGGGAGAGGGAGGTGGGGCAAAGTCTCTCTAGTTAACCCTTCACTATCTGCTGTAAATTAATACTGTATGTGTATTTGTTTTTAAACTTTATCATGCACATAATGATCCTTTAAGAATATTACCATCAACTGGAAAATTTTCTCCACTTTCAAAATGTCATCATTTGTGAACATTCTGCTAAATTTCTCCTTTTGTTTTACACCAAATAAATAAGGTCAGGCAGGTTTGGAATTACATTAAAGGGGTCATATGATGCGATTTCAGTTTTTCCTTTCTCTTTGGAGTGTTACAAGCTCTTGGTGCATAAAGAAGATCTGTAAAGTTGCAAAGACTAAAGTCTCAAATCCAAAGAGATATTCTTTATAAAAGTTCAGAGTCAGCCACGCCTACCTAAAACGGCTTGTTCTAACACGCCCCCACATATCTACCTCACTATGTGGGAAGATTTGCATAACGCCGCCCAAATGTTCACGCAAAGAAAGAAGGCATAACTTTTATTCTCACTGTAGTATTGTTGCCGCTTTCCGCCATGTCGTGAAGGCACTGTGTGATTCGTTGTGAAAGCGAAACTACTTTGTTTGGTCTTCCAAAAGAGGACGATATCCGCTTTGTCATGCCTAGAGCTGATCCGTGCTGGTCACTGAAGGAATACATCAACTTAGTGCTGTGGATCGCCGGATCAGCTTTCACCGTGGACGAAGCCCAGGGTCGTCACATTTAATAATGGTCGTCACATTAGCAAGCACAGTGCTTGCTACTCCTTCGTCGGATCCGCCGGCTGCGGCGTTCTCAACCCCGTTGCCTCTGCTCACTCTAGCCCGGCCTCAGCTCACGCTAAGCCGGGGCGATGCAATGCAACGCGTAAAAAGACAGTACAAGTCATTATAATAAGTAATTATGTCCCCACTGGACATGTTTAACAAATGTTTTTGTCTGGTCGCTCCGGCCGGGACATCAACAGTAAGGTGAGGGGCGTAACATTTCTGTCTCACGCTTGAGGTATTCACTGAGGGAATCACAACGCACTGGATCACAATCAGAGCACACCTCGCTTTTTCAGACCTATGAGTTTTGTAACAATCGACGTGTTTCAAAAAGGCGGGGCATAGAGGAGAAACAATAATGTACAGTATGTGGAAAATAATGTGTTTTTTTTTACTTTAAACCGCATAAACACATTTCATTACACCAAATACACAAAATAAATGTTCTTTTTAGCAACATCATATGACCCCTTTAAGGCTGGAGAAACAATGACAGTTTTCATTTTGGGTGAACTATCCCTTTAAAAAATACCCTTCTTCCAATTCTTACAGGGCACAGCGAACAAACAAAGGGTTTTGAATATTTTTTAAATCACACCTGTGTTTACAATGGCTGTTTTCCTTTAAAGAAATGTGTTTTTTTTTTCAATCACCTAAAAAGGTTAGATAATAGATCATATAATATTGATGTTATGAAGAAAAAACAGATTTCACTCTGAGCTAAGTAATATTTTGTCCCACTTACGCAATTACTGGACATGATTTAACACACACAAAGCAAATCTCTGGAGAACCGTAAATCACTGGTCATTCTGCAAGTGAAACATTACTGTAAACCACGGGAAAGACAAATAGAGCATAATGTCAGCTGTTGTTGCTTAACCAATACCAATAACAATAGAAGAGATGGACAAATTTTCTATGGTGTTCATAACTATTTGGTACTTCATTCCTTATTGCTAGAAAAAAAAAACTCTCAAAAGAGAAATTAAGATAAACTAGAGCATTAGCTATTTATGACTGAACCTTTTTTGTTTTTGTTTTGTTAAAACATAGAATATATTTATGTATTGAATATATATTCTATATATAATACAATACACATTTTGATAAACATTCAGTTTGCTGATATCTGCTTATCACTACCTTGCACTGACAGTTTATTGCCACTAATGTGTCAATAGAGGCAAAAGGGCAAGATGACAAGGATTTTACAATACAAAGTACATTAAAACAAAAAAGTAATACATGTCATGATAAACAAGTTTTGATCTCAGCACTGCAGTCTGTAAGAC
>NW_015505728.1:448556-451783 GCF_001515645.1 Sinocyclocheilus grahami | reverse complement strand
CTCATCAGACAGATGCTGTAACCCAGCTCGCCTGCTAATGCAGTTGAAATAGGCTAGATTTAAGGGTAGCGCTAGGGCAGGGGTGTCCGAACTCAGTCCTGGAGGGCCACTGTCCTGCAGAGTTTAGCTCCAACATGCCTCAACACACCTGCCTGGAAGCTTCTAGTATGCAAGACCTTGATTAACTGATTCAGGTGTGTTTAATTGGGGTTGGAGTTCAATTCTGCAGGACACTGGCCCTCCAAAAAAAAAAGGTTTGGACACCCCTAGGGGATAGAAAATACAGTTTGTCCAGTATATTTTGGTAATGACAGTGTGGGTACCTGCAAAACAACACGAAAGTACCCCCATGTGCTCAGTGTGACCCAGTTTTTCCCTTGTTTGATTTGATTAGTTCGTTCACCTTGATTATCTTCCTCACCTGTCTGGCCCTCGTCGTTAGCAACCCTATTTTATTTGCCCTGTTTGCCTTGGTCCAGTATTGTATTTGTGTTGCTGTGCTACGTGTATCTCCTGCCTTGTATTACCGTTTGGAAGTATTAAAGATTATTGAACTATATCTTGGTCTTCGTGCGGGTTTTATAGACCACCGTGACAATTACATCTAGGGAATGTCCCCTTAAAACATGGAAACCAGTGTATGTGTGTGTGAGTATTTGTCAAAAGGTAATATATTATTTCATTAGTCATTCATTTGCTGCATAATTCCATTTGCTTAACTTCTATCAGTTGCGTTCCGATATTTATCTGTTATAGTGATAAATAATACATTTTCACAATTCCCCTTCCACTAATACGGAGCAATAACAAAACAAAAAAAAGGAGACTTCGGATTCATTAAAAAGTTTAATTGATTTTTAAGATCATATAATACATTAATATATATATATATATCAGAATAATGAAATACAATTCACACCAATTTAATGGCAAGAGATATACAAAACTGTGGGGGGAAAAAAGTATTTTTCACAGTGTTATGCAGGGTCCTATAAACTGCATATCCCAAAGCACAATAGAAATATATCCAGACAGAGGTAAAATAGTTGACACATTCACATGATTCACACTAGCTGATCATTTTCATATATGTACACAGGCAGCTTATATCTTGCTGAAATGGTGGTATTCTTTAGCTATTGTTCAGAAGATGTCTTCTGTCTCTCCACAAAGTGAAGGTTCACCTGTCTGTCTGGCACAAGCACTGCACGAGTGAGTGACCTAACCTCACCCACAGTTGGATCCGGTCGGATTTCAAACAACTTGATTAGCTGGAATGAAAATATACAATTAGAAAGCACAATTTATAATGTAATATAACTGTTTGGCACAAATTCAAAATTAAACATCTGTCTTTCTTACCCTTGCCAAAGCCAGATGCATCTCCAGTTCAGCAATGCGACGGCCAACACAGCCTCTGACTCCATAGCCAAACGGGATTGACCCAAATGGGTTGGGTCTCGTTCTGCCATCTCTGAGCCAGCGGTCAGGTTTGAACTTCTGTGGCTCTGGGAAGACTTTCTTATCATGGCTAATCGCATAGTGGCACAGAGTGAATGTTGTCTGTTTAAAAACAGCTGATTTAGTGATGCAAATTTCTGAACTGGCAACCATTTTTTCATTCTAACAACATGGAAATGGTTTACCTTTTTAGGGAAAAAATGTCCACCAATGACAACATCATTTTCTGCAATAAGACGAGAATTCATGGGCACCACAGGGTACATCCTGCACATGAAATTACAGAGATTATAATACTCAATGATACACCACTGGTCAAAATTCTTGAATAATTCATGTTTCTGGACGAAGTCTCTTATATACACAGTACACACACATAAAAAAATTATATTCAAATATATTTTAAAATGTAGTTTATTTCTGTGCCTGCAAAGCTAAATTTTTAGCAGTCATTTGACACCTCTAGACTTCAGTGTCACAAGATCCTTCAGAAATCATTCTAATATGCTGCTGTGGTGTTTAATTATTATCAGTTAATATCAATTAATAATAATGGTTCTAATTATCAATAGTTTTTAAGGCTTAATATTTTTGTGGAACCCATAATACATTTTCGCATTATTCTTTGTGTCATGAACCTAGTCTCTGTGATTCTTATTATCAATAGTTTTTAAGGCTTAATATTTTTGTGGAACTCATAATACATTTTCCTCATAATTCTTTGTGTCTTGAACCTAGTCTCCATGGTTCCTCCCACTCACCACCAGAGGGCTTCCTCACCTGAGTATTGACCTTTTTCTTGTCCTGGACTCCATTTCCCATGATCCCCATACATTCCCCGGACTATTCAAACAGCTCACTTACATCCACACCTTGAAAAGTTATGTTTTCACCTGGCTGACATTTCTGAGTATTCCATTGTTTCCTATTGCCTTGCCTGTGTATGACTCTCAACTGTTACCTTGTTTCTGACCCTTGCTGCCTGTCTACTCATCTCTGCCTCAATTGTTTAGATACTGTTTATGATTGTTTGCTGCCTGCCCTGACCCTCTATTTTATCTTGCTCACCCCAAATTTTTAAATGGTAGTGTATTACAGTTTCCACAGAAACATTAGGCTGCACAGCTGTTTTCAATATTGATAACAATAATAAATGTTTCTTGAGCACCAAATCAGTATATGATTGTGATTTCTGAAGTATCATGTGACACTGAAGAAGACTGGCGTAATGGCTGCTGAAAATTCAGCTTCGCTATTAAAGGAATAAATTATATATTAAAATATATTCAACTAGAACAAGTTATTTTTAAATTAGAGTACTATTTCACAATATTTATATTTTTACTGTATTAATAATCAAATAAATGCAGCTTTGGTGAGCATTAGACTTCTTTTAAAAGACTTTTTACTTATTCCAAACATTTGACCAGTAGTGTATAGTATATGCCATAATAAGCATTATTTACCTTAATGTTTCCTTGATGACAGCTTTGAGGTAAGGCATGCTGTTCACTTCCTGTGCTGTTGGGATTCCGTCACCCTTCAAGACTCTGGTTACATCCTGATACAGAGCCTCTTGAGCTTCTGGGTCTCTTGAGAGGAGATACAGCGCCCACAACATAGTGTTGGAGGTCTAGAACATGAAGAGGAAAAAATATTTCAAAACTCATATGTATTTTGTTTAAATAGTCAAAGATACATTAAATGTCTATTACTGTGTCCACTCCAGCCAACAGCAGCTCAGAAATATTTCCATAAACGTCTTT
>NW_015505728.1:446574-448163 GCF_001515645.1 Sinocyclocheilus grahami | reverse complement strand
GATGGATAGTCATGATTTTAGCCATGGTAAAATCTATGATATTTGCTTTATGGCTGATTACTGCCACTTAGTGAACTTTTTCAATGAAATAACTCAATAATAATAAAACAATAATAATAACTCTTTCAATACTTTAAACTATTTTATTATGTTAAAAAACCTCCATAATATGTCCATAGTATTTTAATATGTAGGCAAATGTTTAATAAAAACAATAATCCCCACAAGGACAAGCTGTATTATGAATATTTGTGGTCAGTAAGATTTTGTTGAAACAAATCAATACTTCCATTCAGCAAGGATGCATTAAATTGATCAAAAATGACACTAAATATATTTAGGTAACACTTTAGCATAGGGATCAACTCTCACTATTAACTAGTTGCTTATTAGCATGCCTAATTATTAACATATTGGCTGTTTATTAGTACTTATATTCTGCATGACCATATTCTACATCCCTAATCCTACCCAATACCTAAATTGAACAACTACCTTTCTATTAATGAGCAGCAAATTAGGAGTTTATTGAGGCAAAAGTCATAATTAATGGTTTGTTAATAGTGAGAATTGGACCTTAAAATAAAGTGTGACCGACATTTATAATGATACAAAAGATTTGTAACATTCTATTTCAAATACACGTTGTATCTTTTTAAATGTTGATACATGTCGTTTTTTAAAGCAATTATTTCATATACACTGAACAAAATTATAAACGCAACACTTTTGTTTTTGCTCCCATTTTTCATGAGCTGAACTCAAAGATCTAAGACTTTTTCTATGTACACAAAAGGCCTATTTCTCTCAAATATTGTTCACAAATCTGTCTAAATCTGTGTTAGTGAGCACTTCTCCTTTGCCGAGATAATCCATCCACCTCACAGGTGTGGCATATCAAGATGCTGATTAGACAGCATGATTATTTCACAGGTGTGCCTTAGGTAGGCCACAATAAAAGGCCACTCTAAAATGTACAGTTTTATCACATTTTCTTTGCTGTAAACAACACTTGTTTCTCGCGAGACTTATGCTACGCCTACATCCTACGTCATCGGCTGGACGCCACTCTCGTGAATGCATGGACGACAGTTAGCAGAAACTAGAGGTTAAGGTTTATAAAGTTGTAAATATGGTTATTTTTCTTACACAAATGCTTCGTTTCGCTTCAGAAGGCCTGTATTATCCCCCCGGAGCCGCGTGGACTTCTTTTATAATGGATGGGTGCAATTTTTTGGACTTCAAATTTTGGGCTACCATCCACTCCCATTATAAAGCATGGATTAGCCTGGACATTATTTAATATAACTTCGATTGTATTCGTCTGAAAGAAGAATGTCATATACACCTAGGATGGCTTGAGGGTGAGTAAATCATGGGGTAATTTTCATTTTTGGGTGAACTATCCCTTTAAGGGCATTGTGACAAGTCAGTTACTCCCTTGGGAATCTGTAAGAAAGTTGTATCTTCTGTTGTCTGATTTTATCTAATTTTAAGTGCTTATGGAAAGGAAATACCTTCAAGGGAGAAGCGATAAAGCTCATTGGTCAAGTTAGAAACCAGATCACCGGTGGGGCTCATCTCCCGCA
>NW_015505728.1:445303-446127 GCF_001515645.1 Sinocyclocheilus grahami | reverse complement strand
TATTGAAATGGCTTGGAAGTTTCCAGCATTCACTTTGTACAAAGGGCCATAAAGCTGTTTTTCATATAACTGGAGAGATGAAAAAACAAGTGCTGAAGAACAAATTAGATGTGCTAGTGAAGAAACATCTGGCTGATTTTGAGATAAATTGCATTTTATCTCTAAATTGTTTCAGAGCAACAAACATCAGATTGAGATCACAACTAATACACTGAATTATTTAAAAGTGTTCAATTATACAAGACAGTTGTTTCCTTGCTATTCAATGTCCTTAAAAGTAAAAACATAGACAGTCTGAATACATAAAGGAAGGCATTAATCATTTACAGTCACACAATAAACAAACTATGACTGTGGTATCTCTCTCTGTACCTGCAGCTCATGCATGCGATTCAGGTACTGTTTAAAGATCAGTCTGTACATCATCCTAAAGGTTTTGATTTCTGGGAGGTCAGCCACAGTCTTGAGCTTCCCGTGGCTGTCCTGGACAGTGACAGAAGCAGCAGCATTACCCACTGTCCCTCTCCTGACGTCTGTGGCCACTGTCATGGGCCTCAGAAAACCGAATCTGATCCTTCTTTCTGCAGAGCTCACTAAAAGACGACCAGCCATTATGGAAGTGCAGAGAAGAGTGAGGCAAAACATGATACTGTTTCACATGGGAGGGAGAGGGAGGTGGGGCAAAGCCTCTCTAGTTAACCCTTCACTATCTGCTGTAATTTATATGCACATAATGATACTGTAAGAATACTGCCATCAACTGGAAAATTTTCTCCTCTTTAAAAATGTCATTTACTCAGCCTCATGTTGTTTCCAAACCTTTG
>NW_015505728.1:430084-445087 GCF_001515645.1 Sinocyclocheilus grahami | reverse complement strand
ACATTTTGGGTGAACTATCCCTTTAACATTCACCTTTCTTCCAATTCCTTCAGGACATAGTGAACAAATGCAAACAAAAGGTTTTGAACCTTTTCAGAATCACATACCTGTATTTACAATGGCTGGTTTCCTTAAAAGAAATTAGCTGTTTAGTAAAAAATGTTCTTTCAATCACCTAAAAAGTTTAGATAATGTATATTATATTGGTGTTATGAACAACAACAAGAAGTAAATGTTATATCCCACTTTTACAGACATGATTCAGTATACACAAAGCAAATCTCAGGAGAACCGTAATATACTGGTCATTTCTGCAAATTAAAATCATGACTGTAAACAATGAGACAGACAATTAGTGCATAATAAATGGTGCATCTGTTGCAGTGTTGGGGAAAGTTACTTTTAAAAGCAATGCATTACAATATTGCGTTACTCCATAAAAAAGTAACTAATTACGTTACTTAGTTACTTTTTATGGAAAGTAATGCGTTACGTTACTTTTGCGTTACTTTTCAAATCTGGACAGGGCTTGCTTGTTTGTTTTTAAAATAAAAAAAGTTATATTTTTGGCAAATGTAAAAGCCTTTTCACACCAAAAGTGAAATGACTAAGCTTCAGGCTGAAGGGAAAGTAAATTTACATCCATACAGTAGAATGCAGAAGAAGAAATTTCAACACACTTCAGCAATAAAAAAAAAAGACACAGATGTTTGTCTAGAGTAATTTTTGCTTATTAGTTGTACTGGATCATCGAAGGTCAGAAACAAAGACATTGGTTAATAGAATGGGATTAAATACATAAAGGATATTTGTGTTGTTTAACATTTAATTATTGCAGGTTTGCGTCATATGAGTTGCATTATTTGTATTCATTTTGAGGAATACTGAATCAGTTTTTTTTTGTGAGTGAGATGAATAATGCATATTCATATTTATTTTAGAACTACAGTAACATCTTCTGATTTCTCTCAACATGGGGACACCAGAGCTGTCAATCAATAAATTGGAAAAAAAAAGTAACTCGCGTTACTTATTTGAAAAAGTAACTCAGATATTCTCTTGTAAATTAAAAAGTAATGCGTTACTTTACTAGTTACTTGAAAAAAGTAATCTGATTACGTAACTCGCGTTACTTGTAATGCGTTACCCCCAACACTGATCTGTTGTTGCTTAACCAATAACAGTAACAACAGAAGAAATACACAAATTTTTCACAATTCTTTTGGATTTTATTACTCCCGTGTGTGAAAAGCCTTCATCCAGGGGTAAATTTCTAAAAGTCTTCACTCCTTCATCTCTGCAATGTTTTTGATGGAGCCAGCCGGGTCTGTCTTGTAGAGCATGAAGTGTCCTTGCACCTGAGCGGCGCTGAGCTCTGTGTGTGCTGTCAGCGCTTGCTCGGCGAACTGCTCAGCCTCGGCTGCAGACTCCTGAGGGTAAAACCTCCGGAACATCTGAGTCAGCTGCCAGTGAGAGCAGTGGCCCACATACTGCTTCAGATCAACACGGCCAGGTCGAACAAGAGCCGGATCAAGTCTTCAGCACACGGAGGAGAAAAAAAGAGAAAGGGGAGAAAATAAAACAATACCATGTTATACTTATAACAAGAATAAACACAGGTGTTCATGACTATTGGGTACGTACTTAAACATATAAAATATATTTTACGTATTAAATATATGTGACACTTGGCCAAAAAAAACAGTCTTAAGTCGCTGGGGTATATTTGTAGCAATAGCCAAAAAAACATTTTATGGGTCAAAATTATCGATTTTTTCTTTTATGCCAAAAATCATTAGGATATTAAGAAAAGATCATGTTCCATGAAGATATTTTGTACATTTCCTACTGTAAATATATTAAAACTTAATTTATGATTAGTAATATGCATTGCTAAGAACTTAATTTGGACAACTTGATTCAAAGGCGATTTTCTCAATATTTTGATTTTTTTGCACCCTCAGATTCCAGATATTAAAATAGTTGTATCTCGGCCAAATATTGTCCTATCCTAACAAACCATACATCAATGGAAAGCTTTCAGCTTTCAGATGATGTATAAATCTCAATTTCGAAAAATTTACAATTATGACTGGTTTTGTGGTCCAGGGTCACATATATTATATTGAATTTATATATTAAATATAACATATAATACACATTTCGATAAATATTCAATTATCTGCTCAAATCTGCTTATCACTATCTTGAACTGTAAAACAAAAGTTTATTACCACTAATCTTCGTTATGTTTATAGAGGCAAAAGGGCAAAACGACAAGGATTTTACATTCCAACTTACATCAAAACAAAAAAGTCATGCACAATGAACAAACTGCAGTATTGAGCTTTACCTCTCAATGAAATTAGTTGTCATGAACACAATTCGGGCCTCTGAAGATGCCACTCCATCCAGAGCATTGAGAAGTCCACTGAAAGTGAGTCTTCCCATGCCCTGATAGGCCAGTGGAGCTGTGAGAACAAGCCAAGGAAGAATAAATGAGATCAACAAGAGCAGAAATATTTCATGGTGCTGTTAATGCCATGGCTAGAGACCAAACTGTTATTATAATTAAACACATGTGATTGTAATTACATTATATTCCAAACAGACAGTGAGAGTTCAGAAGCACTGCAGTCTGTAAGACATACTCTCTGTGGGCAGCAGCTCCCGGCTGATGAAGGCTGCATCCACGTCCTCTAGCAGGATGATGCTTTGCTGTGGAGCGACACTCAGCAGGTGGTTGAGGCGATCGTCAGACAGGCTGCGGTCACTGAGACTCATCAGACAGATGCTGTAACCCAGCTCGCCTGCTAACGCAGTTCTGAAATACCACAAGAATGGTAATGGTACTTGGGACTCCAAATTGTACATTTAACTGATTGCTTTCTTGAAGTCATATTATACCATTTTTAAAAAATGGTTCTTGCACGGCAGTATAAAATTAGCAACATATACGATTGCATTTTGTATAGTTTGTTTGTTTATTTATATTCTTCTTAACGCCATTCCAACATCTATGGCTATATTCATGGCATAAACCAGTTAATACACAAGTCTGCATTTTGCCTAGTAACAGATTATTAGAGTCAATAAATACATATATACATAATATTATAAGTATATGTAGTACTGTTCATAACTTTGGGGTCTCTAAGATTTGTACTATTTTTAAATAGGTCTCTTATGCTCACCAAGGCTGCATTTATTTGATCCAAAACAAAAACAGTAATAATAGTCTGAAATACCACAAGAATGGTAATGGTACTTGGGACTCCAAATTGTACATTTAACTGATTGCTTTCTTGAAGTCATATTATACCATTTTTAAAAAATGGTTCTTGCACGGCAGTATAAAATTAGCAACATATACGATTGCATTTTGTATAGTTTGTTTGTTTGTTTGTTTATTTATATTCTTCTTAACGCCACTCCAACATCTATGGCTATATTCATGGCATAAACCAGTTAATACACAAGTCTGCATTTTGCCTAGTAACAGATTATTAGAGTCAATAAATACATATATACATAATATTATAAGTATATGTAGTACTGTTCATAACTTTGGGGTCTCTAAGATTTGTACTATTTTTAAATAGGTCTCTTATGCTCACCAAGGCTGCATTTATTTGATCCAAAACAAAAACAGTAATAATAGTAATGCTGTGAAATATTAATACTATTTAAAACAACTGTTTCCAATTGTAATATGCTTTAAAATTGTATTTATTTCTGTGATGGCAAAGCTGATTTTCAGCAGCCATTACTCCAGCCTTCAGTGTCACATGACCCATTCTAATATGATGATTTGGTGTTCAAGTTTATTATTACTATCATCTATGTTCAAAACAGTTGTGCTTCTTAATTTTTTTGTGGAAATCATGATACATTTTTTTCCAGGATCCTCTGATGAATAGAAAGTTCAAAAGAATAGCATTTATTTGATACAGAATATAAGAATAACACTTGGTCCTCTCAGATATTTATATTCATATTGTTGTAACTTTGTCTGTCTACTCTGCACCAATCTACACTCTGTATACTTTATCAGACACTATTATTCATAGTAACATCTACTATAAACAAAGCAACTGTGCTTACATGAAGCTGCTCTTTCCACAGCCTGGGGGTCCATACAGCAGATATCCCCTCCTATATGGAATGCCTGATTGAAACATATTCATCAACAAAATTGGAATAAAAAAATAATTAAAACATAAAACAATAAAAAAAAACAACCCTTTTATTTATTATTATAAAGATTTCACATTACATTAGAGGTGCGCATGCATTTTTTTCCTAATATTTTTAAGTATGAAAAATGCTTTTTTCACCTCTGTCAGTGTACCACTTAGGATTGCCAATGAACTCCTTTACATCATCCACGATCCTCTCCGCCAAACCATTCTCCAGCACTACTGAAGACAGAGGTCGTCTTCGCCTTGGAAACCCGAATGGCCTCCACTCTGCTCCAAGTGCAGTGTACATCACAGTTCGGCCCTCTTCTTGCTTTAAAGCAAGTTCACGTGCTGCAGGGACACAGAATCAATCATTAAGACTGCAACATATTTATGAAAAATTCAGCTGTTGGTCTACTATACATGTGAAATTCACTGCAGGTGCTGACACAACACTGTCGAATGAAGGAAAAATTAATAAAACAAAATCTAGCTGCTCATACCTTCTTGAAGTATGTTGAAGAATATTTGGCGGTCTCTGCCCAGAGCAGTGAAGGTGACGGACTCCCAGGGTGTTCCAGTGTGCAAGTCAACCATCTGCTTTTCTCTGGTCCTCTCTACTCTGATCCACTTCCTGCCATACCTGAAAACACAAAGCCTCAGTCAGAGACATGGATAACTATGTGCTGGATTGATCTCTGAGAGAAGATCAAATAAGCAGCACATTGAATGTAAAATGTCCAAAGTAACATCCCAATATATTCTGATCGTACCAAATGATGTGGTTGCCTGGACTCGGATGGAAGTCAAACTGTGTGTGGACTCGTCCACTCTCATGCTGCATGTATGAGGTCTCTACACTCAAATGCTGGGTGTGTTTGGCATGTTTAGTGATCCAGCTTAATAGCCAGTGATAACTTTTATCTCTGCTTGGGACCTCCAGCGTGATCATGTAATGTCTTCTGAAGAAGATCATGCCGACCTGTGCCCCTTTTCTGGCAACCGCAAGTGCTGTGCCAATACCAACTAGTCCAAATCCTGCCCCAAAGTAAGGGTTGTCCTTAAGGGCTCCAATAAAATCTGACAGGGTCATGATGAAGGTGTCTTCAGGATCTCTTATTCAGTCAGGAAAAGCTTTTTTTGTCCCTTCATTGCAATATGCAGCCTACATTCACAGCAGAGGAGGTGAAACCATTTTCATTTTAATTTTGATGAGAGCCTTGAGACTGATAAAACATTATGGCAAGCTGTCACTGATCAGGTCTATCTTTTTATTTAAATAAATGCAGATTTAAAAAGTCTCTATACTTACGGCAGAGGAAATATCACACCGCATTTTAGCTTAACGTAAACGAAAAATACGCGAATAAAATGCAATAAAGCACACCCTTTCTACAGTAACCCAGCGTTGTCTCTCATTGATGATTGAACAAATAGTTATTTTGGGTGAGTCGAATCTTTTCCATGACTGATTCAATGAACCGATTCACAAATCAATCACGTTTTAAATTCGCATTATTTTGAATCAGTTATTTTAGACGAACTGTTCAAAAGAACCGATTCACTAAAATGAAATAAGCAAATCACATGGCGACCTCTGTTGTTTCCGTTGTTCAGGAAAATAATTCCGTGTGAATTGTGTTTCATTAATAGTTCCGTTGTGACTGTTTACGACGCAGTCGCCTTATGACACTTTTAGGTATTCTTATAAATAACTGTCTGTAGATTTTGTGTATTTTAAAATGGATTATTCTCCGCTATGTATACTAAATTATGATGTCAGAATTCATATTCCTCTTTGAACAGAAAAATTCTAGAAATGACGCCGCTTACATCGTTTCCATCCACACAGATGAAGGTAATTTCTTATTATATAATTTAAGTCATAAATAATGTGTAGTAACATAATACAGTATTAATGCATTATAATGTTTATTCATCTCTTGATGATGATTATATTCGCGTTGTTTGCTTGAATTGAACACATCTGCTGTTCCTTGGGGATGCGTTGTTTATTTGTTTATCAGAGCAAATGAAACAAGAACCACCGCGCAGGAGGTCCCAAATTTGTTTCATAAAACCATATTTTCTCCAACAAAAACGCACTGGATTAATTGCTTTATGTCCTTTATGCTAACAGACAAAAACCCTGATAAATCAACTCTTTAAATCTCAAGTCTGGTAATCCAGAAGTCTGTTAATCACATTTTGATCTCCCTGGTGATGTCCTGGGAGACGGAAACACTTAATGGTCCTGATGCTGTAATAGAGTTTTACCCCTCTCTAGAGTCGATTTTATCCCTCACTGACTGATGTCCTGTCGAGTTTGACCCAGACATGCACCAACAAGAGCCTGGATATGATGCAGAACAACTCAAGCATGTGGAAAATAATGTAGCAGATACACCGGAAGGTAAAATACAACAATACTTATAAAACCATGTTTAATTAATTATATATTCAGTAAGATATAGTCCTTTGGCATGCATGGGTCTCTGGAATATTTTATTTCAATTGGTCAGTTGCTAGATTCACATCTCTCATATCTGTGTCTCCTCCTTAAATAATTACTACTCAGATTAATGTTTCATGTGTATTTATTTGTATATAAATATAATGTACAATCAGTCGGTCTTTACTGCAGAATAAACCAAGACAGGGTGATCTCTGAAAGAGTTCATTTTGAGATAAGCTGAAAATATTATCCCACTTATATATTGTATGAGTTTGTCCTGTTTTACAGCTTTGACAGCTTACAGATAATAAGTGTATTATTTTCTATCTGATATAGCTTTGTCTCAGTCGAAGGGGATGGATATGGCTGTGCAACCTAGAAGCAAGAAAAGTGTATCCAAAAAATTGAAAGCATCAACAAAAAAGGGGAAAAAATGTACTACCATTAGCCAAGAAAAGCCTTTATCTAAAGGTAAATATCATGAATGTTAATAGATGTTGTAATTAAAATAATTGTAATCCCAGGTCTGACTTACAGCATCTTTCTGTTTAGTGGGACATGTTGCAGAGGGCACGGAACACATGTTTCGCACCCACATCTGCTCTGAATGCAGACGCTGCTTCAAGACACGCTCCCATTTGATAGAACACATGCGTATTCATTTTCCTGACCCCAGTCTGCAATGTCCAAGCTGTAAACACTACTTCACCAGCAAGAGTAAGCTACGCATCCACATGCTAAGAGAGACGGGACAGAAACTGCACCTCTGTCATCTATGTGAGTATAGAGCGGTGGAACGTAACTCTCTGCGACGACACCTTTCCAGTGTGCATGGGCATCAAGAAGATGATGCTCCCAATGGAGAGTTGTTTAAGTGCCCAACTTGCCAAAAGACTTTCAGTCAGAGTCAGGCATTAAAGAGCCATATGAAGTCTCACAATAAGACACAAAATGAACAGCCGTTGCTTTGCTTCAATAAAGGCTGCTCATTTCAGTGTACAGAAAAGAAGCAGCTTCAAAAGCATGTGTTAGATGCTCACCAAATTGAGGCCGTCGAGTGCCGTCATCATGCCTGCGGCGCCTTCTTCGGGAGCCTGGAAGACATGGAGAAACATTTCCGCACACATCAGGCTTATCACTGCCCCCACTGTGACTTCTCATGCTCAAATAAGAGCCTTTTTCAGCAGCACAAAAGACAAGGACATCCAGGGAATCAAGAACTGAACTGTAGCTTTTGCCCTTTCTCAACCCTCAACCCTGTAGAGTTCGATCAACATGTTGGTCACTTTCATGCCAGTGAGAAAACACACCACTGCTCACAATGCAGCTTTGTAACAGCTCACAAAAGAGTCCTGAAAAGACACATGCTGATGCATACTGGTAAGATATTCAGTTGTTCTACTTAGTTCTTATAAGTGTTTATTGGTATAATTCACTCAAAAATGAACATTCGGTCATCATTTTTTCAGTCTTGTTATTTCAGCCCCGTATTATTTCTTTTTTTTTCATGAAAAAAAATCTAAATTGGATCATGATTGGTTTATAAGTCTCTAAAAATCTTATCAAAAACAACAAAAGTAGTCCATACAACCTGTGTGATATATTCCAAGTATTGTGAAATAATACAGGTTTAGGTATCTTCCCCTCTGCTGTAACTCTCATATAGTTTGTACAAAGCTATACAGGTGCATCTCAATAAATTAGAATGTCATGGAAAAGTTAATTTATTTCAGTAATTCAACTCAAATTGTGGTAATAATTTTAACTCAGTTGTAAGGAAATTAATGATTATTATCGATTCAGGTTTTGATAGGACTCGGATTTGAAGAGCCTAATTCAACCGTTTAGCTGTAGCAAACTTGAGTATAGCAAGTCCCTAAGTATAAATCACCATCTGTTTTCATTCTTTTGAAAAGAGCAGGTTGGACATCTTTGTTTGTATTTCACAGAGGAAATAAAATTATATAGTGTTTTAAACAACATAACAGTAAATGATGACAAAAGGTTCATTTTTGAATGAACTATTTCTTCAGAATTGCACACTGGCCATAAATAGATGGATAACATTTGTATTTACAGGTGAAAAGCCCCACAAATGTACACTATGTGACTTCAGATGTCGTGATGAGACATACCTTTCAAAGCACATGCTGACGCACTCCAATGACAAACAGCACATGTGCTCAGAATGTGGATATGTTACAAAATGGAAACACTACCTCAGTGTCCACATGCGTAAACATGCAGGAGATCTAAGGTACATACCTTGACTGAAATTAAAATATGGTAATAAAAATAACCATTTCCGTTTACTCACCTGCCTCTCATCTCTCTCAGGTACAAATGTAATCAGTGTCCATATCGTTGCCATCGCATCGACCAGCTGAACAGCCATAAACTCCGTCACCAGGAAAAATCCTTGATCTGTGAGGTGTGTGCATACTCCTGCAAGAGAAAGACTGAACTGCGCAGCCATATGCAGCTCAAGCACTCAACAAATGCAGATCCACAACCTTCTGTTTACCAGTGCAAGTTTTGCCCTTACACAACAAAGTACCGGCAAGCCCTGCATAGCCACGAAAACTGCAGGCACACCCGGACACGCATGTTCCGCTGCGCACTCTGCCGCTACACCACATTTAGCAACACCAGCCTCTTCCTGCACAAAAAGAAATCCCATGGATATGTGCCTGGAGATGTGGGATGGCTTGAGAAATATGCAGAGAAAGAAAAAGAGCAAAGCTCTGCAGATTTGACGCACAACTTTTTCTCCAAAACCACAGTACCTCAGACTTCAAATTCAGAATATAGGGAAGAAACGGTTAATACAAAGGAGTCTAATAGGACTATAGATGATTCAAAAGATATGTCTGTAAATGAGAATGAGAATGATGCAATAGCAGCCACTATTGGAGGACCTGAGGAAATGACTTTAGTACAGCAGGCCAGTCTTGATATTGAGTCTGCAAGAGAAGAAGCAAGTAATCTTTCTGAAGGACATCCAACGGATGAAGAACAGTGTGGCTTCCCACTTTTTGCTTCCCAAACCAGCCAGAGTAGCACACAAATGGTACTTGCCGAGACCGTAAATATACATGACACTGCATTTGATTTTGAATCTCACACATTGCATACAGTCCACCAGAATTTCCCACAACTATCAGCTGATGATGATGATGATGATGATAATGCAGCTTACTGTGAAGATCAAAGTGACTCTGAAGACCTGCCACCAGTGACAGAAACTGAAAGGAGCACAGAGGGTCTCCATCAGGAGAAATGTGTAGAGGCCTCAGCTACTGAGACTCGCTTGCAATTCATGAGAAAACAGGATAAAGACCAGGCTGAAGCCCTTGTACTAGAGGGCATGGTGCAGATGCTTGTCGTCCAGACACGGGGCAATATGTATCAGTGTAGCCGCTGCTCCTATGTGACCAGAAAGCAGGCAGCATTAATCCGGCACCGCAAGTCGTCCTGCCAGGTCATGAAGGCTGGACTACGCTGCCAGGACTGCGGCATGCAGTTTAAACAACAGCGTTCTTTGAACACACACCTCCGGAAGTGCCAGTCACTGCAGAGGCACAGAAAGAAGTTTGATTTTGCTAGCACTGTAGGTACATCAGGGAGTTGTGTTGGTAGTTCAGGGAGTGATGCATCTATACAGGAACGAAGTGCATCTCTTAAATCAGGATCCCTCACAATGCATCCTGAACTTGTTGATATCACTGATTCTAAAGATTCAAGAGTACAAGGTTCAGCTGAACCTGAAGGCTCACTGTCTCCTACCATAACTGCTGTAGTAAATGAGACTGATTCACTGACAGGCACAACCAAAGGTGGGCAGGCAACTATCGAGAGTAGAAACAAGCGAGCAGAAGAGGAGTTGGTAAATGATGAGATCTCTGGGTGTACTGAAGATGATGGTAGGTATACTTGCAGAAAATGTCCTTTCTCATCTGTTAGGAAAGTCACAATAGATCGCCATTGTGCAGCATGCAGTGTAAGCACCCATAAGGTACATCTAGCTGAAACAGGAGAGCAGTTTGAGCAAGAGGATAATCCTAGTGACTCAGACCATGATCAGGAGGAAGATGGGGCAAATGACTCGGAAAGAGATTCAGGAGAAGAAGAGACCCCTCAAAACACCAAACCTCGATTCTCATGTCCTAACTGTCCTTTTCTTTGCCACCAAAAGAGAGCTCTAACAAGTCATCAGATAAAGGGCTGTTTAAAACCAGGTCAAATACAGTGTCCACAGTGTTCATTTGTAGCCAAATCGGAAAAATCTCTCAACCATCATATCCTAGGTCACAAGAAAGACAAGAAGGTTACTAGAGGTCAAATATCCGGAAACCTGCAGTGCAATCTTTGCTCCTTCACCTGCAAGCAAGAGCGTTGCCTGGCACAGCATGTTGCTGTGAAGCACGAGGGAGTCCATCCTCACCAATGCCGGTTCTGTTCATTTAGCACAATCCGTCGGTACCGCTTGGAGGCCCACGAGTCCATGCACACAGGTGTTGGGAGGCATAGCTGTGAACTCTGTGGCCAAACTTTCGGCACCACGTCCAGACTACGCTTGCACCATCAACGCATTCATGACAAACAGGCAACGCACTTCTGCTCGCTTTGTGACTACAGAGCTTATAACCTCAACGACATCAACCGTCACAACTTGAGCTGCCACACTGGTGATCTTAGCTACCATTGCAGCCAATGCAATGCACGTTTCAGCTCCGAAGTTGCCCTGAGGCAGCACTCCAACCGAGCACATCCAGATGCGAACAGCTTGTCTTGCACTCAGTGTAGCTTCACCTGCAGCTGCCAAGCTGCGCTCAAAGCGCATTTGCAGCATGAACATTCAGAAATCAAGACGAAAGAGCCTCAAAATGGTACAGAAAAACAAAGCAAGATATCCATCACCCATCAATGCTTGGTTTGTTCCTTCAGCACCCATAAAAAAATCCTGCTGGTCCAGCACATGTTAGATGAGCATGAAGATGGACCAGCAGAGGAGAAAACTCTGAAGTGTGATGTCTGTGGTTTCTCTTGCACCCACCAAGTGGTGTTTGACCAACATGTGCGGTCACATGGAGGAACCTGCCTCTTTAAGTGCACTGAATGTGAGTTTTCCACCAGGAACAAACAGAAGATCACTTGGCACATTCGAATCCATACAGGAGAGAAACCTTACCGGTGTGAGAAGTGCAGTTATGCATGTGCTGATCCTTCAAGACTAAAGGTATGAAGAGCTATTATCCAAGATATTGATTGAAGGTTTGGGTATTTGGTTTTTGATGTCCAGTTCTGTTGGTGCTTCAAATTTAATGAATCTCTCTTTATTTTAGTATCATATGAGGATTCACATGGAGGAACGCAAGTATCTCTGCCCAGAATGTGGCTACAAATGCAAATGGGTCAACCAGCTGAAGTATCACATGACAAAACATACAGGTAGCTATGTATGTGTTATATAGTCTTTCGCTAAATGTAAAGTTCCTGCACACCTTGATGTTTATCCTTCTTTCCAACAGGCGCTAAACCGTACGCATGTGAGGACTGTGAGTACCGGACCAACCGTGCTGACGCACTGCGCATCCACCGGGAGACACGCCACAGAGACGTGCGTTCCTTTATATGCGAGAAATGCGGAAAGGCTTTCAAGACGCGCTTCCTTCTTAAAACACACCAGAGAAAGCATAGCGAGGAGCGACCTTATGTGTGCTCCATATGCCAAAGGGCGTTCCGCTGGCCAGCGGGTCTCCGCCATCATTATCTGTCCCACACCAATCAGCTGCCATTTTATTGCCTCCACTGTACATATCAAGCCAAACAGAAATTTCAGGTTGTGAAGCACCTTCAGAGACATCACCCAGACTTGCCTGTCCAAGATGGTGTGGGTAAAGACCAAGAGGCCTCTAGAATGGGTACACAAAAGACCTGGATTAGGGAAGAGGAAGAAAGACAAGAAAAAGGGGGGGACATGTAGCTGTGTTTCTGTATGCATTTCAGTTGACATTCCTTCATCTTATGAAAGTATTACATAACATAACCCTCATTCAAACCACAATGAATAAACATTTTTACAATATATTTATTCCTGTTATTCCTGTTTATTCCTTTAAATAGCATTTTCTAAAGATAAAAACAATATTTACCTGGGCAAGTACACACATAATGAGAATATAAGTCATTTACTTTGAACACTTGCCTTTGGGTTATTTATAAAAGGCACTTAATCATGCTCAGTTACATTAATTTAGATAATGTACAACCTTAAGGATGCATTCTGCCATGACTATATAACCTTAAATAAAATGCATTAGATTTTTTCATTAACAGTACACTCAGTATTGCATAGATACTAAACAACTAAAAAATACAACTAATAACAACTAAAAATAAAATGTGCTTTTACGGAAAAGGATTTTCTGCACCATTCTTGGAGGTCTATTTTGACAACAAGGCACTACTAACACCATGCAACTACAGTACTATAGAGGTACTCTTAAAAAATAATCATAGTTGCTATACTTTTTTGTTTTAATGCAAGGATTAGTGATTAAATAATGTTTTGATTTGTTCATGTGATTGCCAGCATTTTAATTTTAAACAAAGCACAAGATAAAACATTTTCTTTACCTTTTAACAGCAAACTACAGATTTGTCTGAGAAATATTTAAGCATTGTAAATAAAAATACTAGAATTGTGAACATTGTGAACACCTATAATTACAGCTCTGTGATTTTGATATGAACATAGATGGAGGATGGATGGATACTCGTTCCGTCTTTGGACAACAGGTGCACATGACGATATCCTGTAAAAAAGAAGCTTTTTGTTATTCAGAATCAGAATCAGAATGAGTTTTTATTGCCAGGTATGTTTACACATACGAGGAATTTATTTTCATGACAGACTTATTTGTAAGAAAGCCAATTCATTTTCAATGATTTAGAGTATAGGTCTAATGACACTGGGTCTCATACACTAATAATACTACTAGTAATGTAATATGTTTCAACTGGTTCTAAATTTTTATCTTAAATTAAAAAATAGAGAAAGTGCAGGCTTATTGATGAATGAGGATTTCTGTGTGGAAACATTCATACACAGGCTGTGTTTGCATGGTTATTGAATAACATATATTAAGATATTAATATAAGATATATATTAACCCATTCAGATAATATTTTTTTAACTTGTATACTGTATTATTATAGGCCTACCTGGTTGAATATTGGTAAAAGGTATAGTGTATTGCCCTATGAAGTCATTCCTTGATGCTTTATCATAATCTTCAACTACAAAACGCACTAGTGCCAGCTCAGGGGTGTGGATTGTGAACTGCAATGATTCATTCCAGTGTGGGTTGAATCCTGTCCAGATGAAAAAAGTAGAAAAATCACTGCAAACAGCAGGACATATAGAGGATTCCTATGGTTTGTAAATTAAGGAGACTTGTCATCATAACAGGTCATGTCTGTTTCCACATTATTAAAGTTACAAACACATACTGTATTATGCACAATTTCCATTTGTCTCTCTTGTAGTAATTTGGCAACACTTCAGTCCATTTAATTTTCGTTTCCTCACCATTGTTGTCAATGTATTTGGTCTCCTGTTTGGCTCGATCCAAAGGAACGCCATAAATTTCCACCCTTACCAGGGGGTCTACAATGGACCATTCTTTTTGCTTTACTTTAGGGAGCTGTTGTCTGCAGCGATCTAGATTAAGTGCTCAACTACTCCATTATTAAAAGAACATCCAAACAGGCGAATAAAATAATTTTTCAATGAACTTTTTAACCCTCAACTCTTATATCTAAAGCAAGGGTCTTCAACAGTGAGTATATGATCCCTAAAGGGTCTACCATTCACTGCTCAATCGCAAAATGTTTTTTTTTTTAAAGAATAAAAAAAAAATGAATTAAGCTATATAAACACTATAGTAAGCTAACTCCAAGCAAAGCAAAAGTTAAGAAGTTCAGCTAAATATTTCATTGTGCCTACCACATTAAAGGGGTCATATGATGCTGCTAAAAAGAACATTATTTTGTGTATTTGGTGTAATGAAATGTGTTTATGCGGTTTAAGGTTAAAAAAACACATTATTTTCCACATACTGTACATTATTGTTTCTCCTCTATGCCCCGCCTTTCTGAAACGCATCGATTTTTACAAAGCTCATCGGTCTGAAAAGCAAGGTGTGCTGTGATTGGCCAGCTATCCAGTGCGTTATGATTGGCCGAATGCCTCAAGCGTGTGACGGAAATGTTACGCCCCTACCATATTGTGAGGATGCCCGTCAGGTTGGAGCGATGATTCAAAAATATGAAAACCCATTATAAACGAGGCATTCGTTGCAT
>NW_015505728.1:425815-428846 GCF_001515645.1 Sinocyclocheilus grahami | reverse complement strand
ATTTCCTCAGCGACCAGCACGGATCAGCTCCAGGCATGATGAAGCAGATATCATCCTCTTTTGGAAGGCCAAACAAAGTAGTTTCGCTTTCACAACGAAACACAGCGCCTTCACGACTTGGCGGCGGTGGCGGCAACAACAATACTACAGCAAGAATAAAAGTTACGCCTTCTTTCTTTGCGTGAACATTTGGGCAGCGTTATGCAAATCTTCCCACATAGTGACGTAGACATGTGGGGGCATGTTAGAACGAGCCGTTTTAGGTAGGCGTGGCTGACTCTTAACTTTAATAAGGAATATCTCTTTGGATTTGAGACTTTAGTCTTTGCAACTTTACAGATCTTCTTTATGCACCAAGAGCTTGTAACACTCCAAAGAGAAAGCAAAAATTTAAATCGCATCATATGACCCCTTTAAAATGTATAAATAAAACTGATCAGAATTAATTATATATTCATACATATATCACAAAAATTATAACTGAAGAGTGTAGTATAGTTGTTGATGGAGGATCATTACCTGTGTCTGAAGGCTCATAGCGATCAATCAGCTGAAGGGCATGTTCATAACTGCCCTCCCCCTCTAGCTGCTCCTCTCTCAGGAACTCCTCCAGATCACACTGGGACAGACTCTGTCCATCACTGGAATAACCCTGGAATAAATCCAGCACCTCTGTTCTCTCAGTAAGCATTTTATAAAACTCCACAAACTCCTGATCCTCCAGGGTTCCTGACTCAGACTTATCTGCCATCTGTGAGAAAACGTCAACAAATGACAATGAGGTACAACATGGTGAAAATGTATGATCCAAAATCACATAAGCCACTCATAATTACCATAAAAAGACAGCATGCATGTTCTTCATTCATGTCCACGTTCATCATTTTCAGTAATTTTTTTGCCTCCTTAAAATTAATTCTGCCATCCTTGTTTAGATCTGCTTTCAAAAACCAGTCTGAGATCCAGCTGAGTGGAATGGTTTAGGTTGATAATTTAAGTTGATAGTGAACAGCTGGATTTCATTAATCTATCTATCTATCTTTGTCTGTCTGTCTATCTATCTATCCGTCCATCTGTCCTTTTATCATTCCACCCATCCATCTGTCTGTCCATCCATCCATCTAACTTTTTCTTGATATTTTAACATGTAGTTCTGAAAAGCTACTTTAAAAGGGGCAGAAATTAAGATTTTCTTAACAAGGATACTGGTCAAGTTTGGTGCTCTCATCCATGTTCTCCATGTTCTCCATGAGGGCTCTGATGCCCTGAATCCAGGCCTGAGCTTCCTTTGCTGAATCAGCCACCAGGTCCAGGTTTCCTCTACGGCCGCGAAACACCAGAGTGAAACAGCAGACTGCGGGAAACTCATCAGCCACACTAAGGAGCGCCTCGGACTGATGTCCCTCACGAACAACTTCCACATCACTGATGGAGACTGAAAAAACCGCAAAGACAATATAAGCTTTTGTTTAGAGCACTTCTTCTTAGTTTTCAAAAAATGTGAACTAGAGCTTGAAAAGGCAAGCTTCATTATTATTAATTCTTCATGCTTTCTATTGTTCATAGGGAAGCAAACGAGCTCTGGATTTCCAACTACTGTCATATCAGATCTACTTCCCTGACATACCTACTAATAGTACTCACCACAAATGCCACTAATATACTCCTTTTGGATTTAATTCAAAATTACCTTGAAGTACAATCAATAACTGCTGATACTTCATGACCTTTATTTTCTATGCAATTGCTAATGGATTGATCACAAATAAGATGTTTTGTTTTGGCAGTCCATACATATTTTCTTAAATAAATCAGTCATTTTTATCCCATCTTCGATCAATTAGACACATTTTTTATAACTAGACCTGAACTAACATGATTACTGAAGCATTTAAACAAAAACATCAACTCAATAAGTGCGTACAGGTAGAATAAGAGTTTATTGCCCAGCTGGATTTATATGCGATAGTCTTGCAGTCCTCTTGAAGTTTGTAGTGCCGCGGACGCTTCCAACTACGAGACCTCACTTTGCGCAGAAACATGCCTGCTTTCATGGCTTCAAGGTTTTGATGACCCTGTTCACCTGCCAGAGAATGAGAAATGGCCTTTAGCAATATTCAGAAACACCAAGCTTATTTTAAACACAAACACACACACACAGGATGACTTACAGCATGTTTGAGGTGATTCCATTTTCTATTAGTTCCCCTTTTCTGCAGACACAAATGAAGATTAATGTATCACCATCTCATCAAAAATTCACATTTCAGTCTATACTAAAGACCTGGTGCACATGTGTGGTTTGAGGCTAGAGACCTGCACGGGACGGATTTTTCCAAGGCAAGGCAAGGCCAGGCAAGTTTATTTATATAGCACATTTCATACACAATGGTAATTCAAAGTGCTTTACATAAAAGAAATGAAAAAATTATAAAAAATAATAATAATCACAACAATAAAACAAGGAATTTAAAACTTTGAAAAGGATTTACAAATTGATTTAAGAGGTTTAAAATGAATTTAAAACAGTTAAGAATAGAAAATGATTATACATCAAATATAGTCCAATCAGTTCGGACATAGCACAGTGCTCATTCAGTAAATGCACAGCTAAACAGGTGAGTTTTGAGTCTGCATTTAAATGTGACTAATGTTTTAGCACATCTGATCTCTTCTGGAAGCTGATTCCAACTGCGGGCGGCATAATAACTAAAAGCGGACTCCCCTTGTTTTGTGTGAACCCTTGGTATTTCTAACTGACTCGATCCTAGTGATCTGAGTGGTCTGTTAGGTTTATAATCAGTGAACAGGTGCATCTCAATAAATTAGAATGTCATGGAAAAGTTCATTTATTTCAGTAATTCAACTCAAATTGTGAAACTCGTGTATTAAATAAATTCAATGCACACAGACTGAAGTAGCTTAAGTCTATGGTTCTTTTAATTGTGATGATTTTGGCTCACATTTAACAAAAACCCACCAATTCACTATCTCAACAAATTAGAATACTTCATAAGACTAATAAAAAAAA
>NW_015505728.1:421822-422876 GCF_001515645.1 Sinocyclocheilus grahami | reverse complement strand
AATTCGGCGTGGCATGGATGTGATCAGTTTGTGGCATTGCTGAGGTGGTATGGAAGCCCAGGTTTCTTTGACAGTGGCCTTCAGCTCATCTGCATTTTTTGGTCTCTTGTTTCTCATTTTCCTCTTGACACTACCCCATAGATTCTCTATGGGGTTCAGGTCTGGTGAGTTTGCTGGCCAGTCAAGCACACCAACACCATGGTCATTTAACCAACTTTTGGTGCTTTTGGCAGTGTGGGCAGGTGCCAAATCCTGCTGGAAAATTAAATCAGCATCTTCAAAAAGCTGGTCAGCAGAAGGAAGCATGAAGTGCTCCAAAATTTCTTGGTAAACGGGTGCAGTGACGTTGGTTTTCAAAAAACACAATGGACCAACACCAGCAGATGACATTGCAACCCAAATCATCACAGACTGTGGAAACTTAACACTGGACTTCAAGCAACTTGGGCTATGAGCTTCTCCACCCTTCCTCCAGACTCTAGGACCTTGGTTTCCAAATGAAATACAAAACTTGCTCTCATCTTAAAAGAGGACTTTGGACCACTGGGCAACAGTCCAGTTCTTCTTCTCCTTAGCCCAGGTAAGGGCAACGCCGCTGACGTTGTCTGTGGTTCAGGAGTGCCTTCACAAGAGGAATACGACAACTGTAGCCAAATTCCTTGACACGTCTGTGTGTGGTGGCTCTTGATGCCTTGACCCCAGCCTCAGTCCATTCCTTGTGAAGTTCACTCAAATTCTTGAATCGATTTTGCTTGACAATCCTCATAAGGCTGCGGTTCTCTCGGTTGGTTGTGCATCACTCTGTGAACAGCCAGCTTCTTTGGCAATGAATGTTTGTGGCTTACCCTTCTTGTGAAGGGTGTCAATGATTGTGTTCTGGACAACTGTCAGATCAGCAGTCTTTCCCATGATTGTGTAGCCTAGTGAACCAAACTGAGAGACCATTTTGAAGGCTCAGGAAACCTTTGCAGGTGTTTTGAGTTGATTAGCTGATTGGCATGTCACCATATTCTAATTTGTTGAGATAGTGAATTGGTGGCTTTTTGTTAAATGT